>NW_027446761.1:0-45712 GCF_038048845.1 Mixophyes fleayi | reverse complement strand
TTGATTTATGATTCATGATTTAATTGATGATTCATGATTCATGATTCATGATTCGATTCATGATTCATGATTCAATTCATGATTCATGATTCATGATTCAATTCATGATTCATGATTCATGATTCATGAATTATGATTCGATTCAAGATTCATAATTTAATTCATGATTCATGATTCGATTCATGATTCATGATTCATGATTCGATTTATGATTCATGATTTATGATTCAAATTAAGATTCATGATTCATGATTCAATTCATGATTCATGATTTATGATTCAAATTAAGATTCATGATTCATGATTCAAATAATGATTCATAATTCATTTCATGATTAAATTCATGATTCATTTTATGATTCATGATTCATGATTCAATTCATGATTCATGATTCGATTCATGATTCATGATTCGATTCAAGATTCATGATTTAATTCATGATTCATGATTCGATTCATGATTCATGATTTATGATTCAATTCATGATTCATGATTCATGATTCATGATTCGATTCATGTTTCATAATTCAATTCATGATTCATGATTCATGATTCAATTCATGATTCATGATTCGATTCATGATTCATGATTCAATTCATGATTCATTTCATGATTCAATTCATGATTCATGATTCGATTCATGATACAATTCATGATTCAAGATTCATTTCATGATTCATGATTCATGATTCAATTCATGATTCGATTCATTATTCATGATTCGATTCATGATTCATGATTCAATTCATGATTGAATTCATTATTCATGATTGAATTCATGATTCATGATTCATGATTCGATTCATGATTCATGATTCGATTCATGATTGAATTCATGATTCATGATTCATGATTCATGATTCAATTCATGATTCAGTTCATGATTCATGATTCAATTCATGATTCGATTCATGATTCATGATTCGATTCATGATTCATGATTCATTATTCATGATTCAATTCATGATTCAATTCATAATTCATGATTCGATTCATGATTCGATTCATGATTCATGATTCGATCCATGATTCATTTCATGATTCATGATTCAATTCATGATTTAGTTCATGATTCATGATTTATGATTCAATTCATAATTCATGATTCATGATTTATAATTCAATTCATGATTCAATTCATGATTCATGATTCGATTCATGATTCATAATTCAATTCATGATTCGTGATTCATGGTTCATGATTCAATTCATGATTCATGATTAAATTAATGATTCAATTCATGATTCTTTTTATGAGTCATGATTCAATTCATGATTTAATTCATGATTCATGATTCGATTCATGATTCATAATTCAATTCATGATTCATGACTCAATTCATGATTCAGTTCATGATTCATTTCATAATTCATGATTCATGATTCATGATTCGATTCAAGATTCATGATTGAATTCATGATTCATGATTCATGATTCATGATTCAATTCATGATTCAGTTCATGATTCATGATTCAATTCATGATTCGATTCATGATTCATGATTCGATTCATGATTCATGATTCATTATTCATGATTCAATTCATGATTCAATTCATAATTCATGATTCGATTCATGATTCGATTCATGATTCATGATTCGATCCATGATTCATTTCATGATTCATGATTCAATTCATGATTTAGTTCATGATTCATGATTTATGATTCAATTCATAATTCATGATTCATGATTTATAATTCAATTCATGATTCAATTCATGATTCATGATTCGATTCATGATTCATAATTCAATTCATGATTCGTGATTCATGGTTCATGATTCAATTCATGATTCATGATTAAATTAATGATTCAATTCATGATTCTTTTTATGAGTCATGATTCAATTCATGATTTAATTCATGATTCATGATTCGATTCATGATTCATAATTCAATTCATGATTCATGACTCAATTCATGATTCAGTTCATGATTCATTTCATAATTCATGATTCATGATTCATTTCATGATTTAATTCATGATTCATTTCATGATTCATGATTCATATCATGTTTCAATTCATGATTCATGATTCAATTCATGATTCATGATTCATGATTTGATTCATGATTTATAATTCATGATTCATGATTCAATTCATGATTCATGATTCAATTCATGATTTGATTCATGATTCATAATTCAATTCATTATTCATCCTTCAATTCATGAATCAATTAATGATTCATTTCATAATTCATAATTCAATTCATGATTCATGATTTATTTCATGATTTAATTCATGATTCATTTCATGATTTATGATTCATGATTCAATTCATGATTCAATTCATGATTCATGATTCAATTCATGATTCATGATTCATGATTTGATTCATGATTCATGTTTCAATTCATGATTCATGATTCGATTCATGATTCATGATTCA
Organism: Mixophyes fleayi; assembly: GCF_038048845.1. Lineage (NCBI taxonomy): Eukaryota > Metazoa > Chordata > Amphibia > Anura > Limnodynastidae > Mixophyes > Mixophyes fleayi. Next base: position 43,313 of record NW_027446761.1, on the reverse strand, counting down.
ATTCATGATTCATTTCATGATACAATTCATGATTAATGATTTAATTCATGATTCATGATTCGATTCACGATTCATGATTCGATTCATGATTGAATTCATGATTCATGATTCATTTCATGATTCATGATTCATGATTCAATTCATGATTAATGATTTAATTCATGATTCATGATTCGATTCACGATTCATGATTCGATTCATGATTTAATTCATGATTCATGATTCGATTCATGATTCATGATTCGAGTCATGATTCATGATTCATGATTCGAGTCATGATTCATGATTCATGATTCAATTCCTGATTCATGATTAGATTCATAATCTATGATTCATGATTCAATTCATGATTCATAATTCAATTCATGATTCATGACTCAATTCATGATTCAATTCATGATTCATTTCATAATTCATGATTTTATTCATGATTCATGATTCATTTCATGATTTAATTCATGATTCATTTCATGATTTAATTCATGATTCATTTCATGATTCATGATTCAATTCATGGTTCAATTCATGATTCATGATTCAATTCATGATTCATGATTCGATTCATGATTCATGATTCGATCCACAATTCATGATTCATTTCATGATTCATGATTCATGATTCAATTCATGATTCAATTCATAATTCATAATTCGATTCATGATTCGATTCATGATTCATGATTCGATCCATGATTCATTTCATGATTCATGATTCAATTCATGATTTAGTTCATGATTCATGATTTATGATTCAATTCATAATTCATGATTCATGATTTATAATTCAATTCATGATTCAATTCATGATTCATGATTCATGATTTGATTCATGATTCACAATTCAATTCATGATTCGTGATTCATGGTTCATGATTCAATTCATGATTCATGATTAAATTAATGATTCAATTCATGATTCTTTTTATGAGTCATGAATTAATTCATGATTTAATTCATGATTCATGATTCGATTCATGATTCATGATTCGAGTCATGATTCATGATTCATGATTCAATTCATGATTCATAACTCAATTCATGGTTCATGACTCAATTCATGATTCAGTTCATGATTCATTTCATAATTCATGATTCATGATTCATTTCATGATTTAATTCATGATTCATTTCATGATTCATGATTCATGATTCATATCATGTTTCAATTCATGATTCATGATTCAATTCATGATTCATGATTCATGATTTGATTCATGATTTATAATTCATGATTCATGATTTAATTCATGATTCATGATTCAATTCATGATTCGATTCATGATTCATGATTCGATTCATGATTCATGATTCATGATTCATGAATGAATTCATGATCCATGATTCATGAAAAGATTCATAATTCATGATTCATGATTCAATTCATGATTCATGATTCAATTCACGATTCACGATTCATGATTCATGATTCGATTCATGATTCATAATTCAATTCATGATTCATCATTCAATTCATGAATCAATTAATGATTCATTTCATAATTCATCATTCAATTCATGAATCATAATTTATTTCATGATTTAATTCATGATTCATTTCATGATTTATGATTCATGATTCAATTCATGATTCAATTCATGATTCATGATTCAATTCATGATTCATTATTCATGATTTGATTCATGATTCATGTTTCAATTCATGATTCATGATTCGATTCATGATTCATGATTCAATTCATGATTCATTTCATGATACAATTCATGATTAATGATTTAATTCATGATTCATGATTCGATTCACGATTCATGATTCGATTCATGATTGAATTCATGATTCATGATTCATTTCATGATTCATGATTCATGATTCAATTCATGATTTAATTCATGATTCATGATTCGATTCATGATTCATGATTCGAGTCATGATTCATGATTCATGATTCAATTCAGGATTCATGATTAGATTCATAATCTATGATTCATGATTCAATTCATGATTCATAATTCAATTCATGATTCATGACTCAATTCATGATTCAATTCATGATTCATTTCATAATTCATGATTCAATTCATGATTCATGATTCATTTCATGATTTAATTCATGATTCATTTCATGATTCATGATTCATGATTCAATTCATGTTTCAATTCATGATTCATGATTCAATTCATGATTCATGAACCATGATTTGATTCATGATTTATAATTCATGATTCATGATTCAATTCATGATTCATGATTCAATTCATGATTCGATTCATGATTCATGATTCGATTCATGATTCATGATTCATGAAAAGATTCATAATTCATGATTCATGATTCAATTCATGATTCATGATTCAATTCACGATTCATGATTCATGATTCAATTCACGAATCATGATTCATGATTCAATTCATGATTCATCATTCAATTCATGAATCAATTAATGATTCATTTTTAATAATTCATGATTTAATTCATGATTCATGATTTATTTCATGATTTAATTCATGATTCATTTCATGATTTATGATTCATGATTCAATTCATGATTCAATTCATGATTCATGATTCAATTCATGATTCATGATTCATGATTTGATTCATGATTCATGTTTCAATTCATGATTCATGATTCGATTCATGATTCATTTCATGATACAATTCATGATTTATGATTCAATTCATTATTCATGATTCGATTCACGATTCATGATTCGATTCATGATTGAATTCATGATTCATGATTCATTTCATGATTCATGATTCATGATTCATTTCATGATTCAGTTCATGATTAATGATTTAATTTATGATTAATGATTCATGATTCGATTCATGATTCATGATTCATGTTTCATGATTCAATTCCTGATTCATAATTCGATTCATGATTCATGATTCAATTCATGATTCAAGATTCATGATTCAATTCATGATTCATGATTTATAATTCATGATTCATGATTCATGATTCATGATTCAATTCCTGATTCATGATTCGATTCATGATTCATGATTCAATTCATGATTCATTTCATGATACAATTCATGATTCATGATTCAATTCATGATTCATGATTCATGATTCATGATTCAATTCCTGATTCATAATTCGATTCATGATTCATGATTCATGATTCAATTCATGATTCAAGATTCATGATTCAATTCATGATTCATGATTTATAATTCATGATTCATGATTCATGATTCATGATTCATGATTCATGATTCAATTCCTGATTCATGATTCGATTCATGATTCATGATTCAATTCATGATTCATTTCATGATACAATTCATGATTCATGATTCAATTCATGATTCATGATTCTATTCACGATTCATGATTCAATTCATGATTGAATTCATGATTCATGATTCATTTCATGATTCATGATTCAATTCATGATTCATTTCATGATACAATTCATGATTCATGATTCAATTAATGATTCATGATTCATGATTCAATTCAGGATTCATGATTAGATTCATAATCTATGATTCATTTCATAATTCATGATTCGATTCATGATTGAATTCATGATTCATGATTCATTTCATGATTCATGATTCATGATTCAATTCATGATTCAATTCATGATTCATCATTCGATTCATGATTCATGATTCGAGTCATGATTCATGATTCATGATTCAATTCAGGATTCATGATTAGATTCATAATCTATGATTCATTTCATAATTCATGATTCATAATTCAATTCATGATTCATGATTCAATTCATGATTCAATTCATGATTCATTTCATAATTCATGATTCAATTCATGATTCATGATTCATTTCATGATTTAATTCATGATTCATTTCATGATTCATGATTCATGATTCAATTCATGTTTGAATTCATGATTCATGATTCAATTCATGATTCATGAACCATGATTTGATTCATGATTTATAATTCATGATTCATGATTCAATTCATGATTCAGGATTCAATTCATGATTCAATTCATGATTCATGAACCATGATTTGATTCATGATTTATAATTCATGATTCATGATTCAATTCATGATTCATGATTCAATTCATGATTCGATTCATGATTCATGATTCGATTCATGATTTATGATTCATGAATGAATTCATGATTCATGAAAAGATTCATAATTCATGATTTATGATTCAATTCATGATTCATGATTCAATTCACGATTCATGATTCATGATTCAATTCACGAATCATGATTCATGATTCGATTCATAATTCAATTCATGATTCATAATTCAATTCATGATTCATCATTCAATTCATGAATCAATTAATGATTCATTTCATAATTCATGATTCAATTCATGATTCATGATTTATTTCATGATTTAATTCATGATTCATTTCATGATTTATGATTCATGATTCAATTCATGATTCAATTCATGATTCATGATTCAATTCATGATTCATGATTCATGATTTGATTCGTGATTCATGTTTCAATTCATGATTCATGATTCGATTCATGATTCATGATTAAATTCATGATTCATTTCATTATACAATTCATGATTAATGATTCAATTCATGATTCATGATTCGATTCACCATTCATGATTTGATTCATGATTGAATTCATGATTCATGATTCATTTCATGATTCATGATTCATGATACAATTCATGATTCAGTTCATGATTAATGATTCAATTTATGATTCATGATTCATGATTCGATTCATGATTCATGATTCATGATTCATGATTCAATTCCTGATTCATAATTCGAATTATGATTCATGATTCAATTCATGATTCAAGATTCATGATTCAATTCATGATTCATGATTTATAATTCATGATTCATGATTCATGATTCAATTCCTGATTCATGATTCGATTCATGATTCATGATTCAATTCATGATTCATTTCATGATACAATTCATGATTCATGATTCAATTCATGATTCATGATTCGATTCACGATTCATGATTCAATTCATGATTGAATTCATGATTCATGATTCATGATTCAATTCATGATTCATTTCATGATAGAATTCATGAATCATGATTCAATTCATGATTCATGATTCGATTCACGATTCATGATTCGATTCACGATTCATTATTCAATTCATGATTGAATTCATGATTCATTTCATGATTCATGATTCATGATTCAATTCATGATTCAGTTCATGATTAATGATTCAATTTATGATTCATGATTCATGATTCAATTCCTGATTCAATTCATGATTAATGATTCATGATTCAATTCATGATTCATGATTTATAATTCATGATTCATGATTCATGATTCATGATTCATGATTCAATTCCTGATTCATGATTCGATTCATGATTCATGATTCAATTCATGATTCAATTCATGATTCATGATTCAATTCATGATTCATGATTCAATTCATGATTCAATTCATGATTCATGATTCATGATTCGATTCATGATTCATAATTCAATTCATGATTCATGATTCATGTTTCATGATTTAATTCATGATTCATGATTAAATTAATGATTCATTTCAAGATTTGTGATTCAATTCATGATTTATTTCATGATTCATGATTCATGATTCATGATTCAATTCCTGATTCATGATTCGATTCATGATTCATGATTCAATTCATGATTCAATTCATGATTCATGATTCAATTCATGATTCATTTCAAGATTTGTGATTCAATTCATGATTTATTTCATGATTCATGATTCATGATTCAATTCCTGATTCATGATTCGATTCATGATTCATGATTCAATTCATGATTCAATTCATGATTCATGATTCAATTCATGATTCATGATTTATAATTCATGATTCATGATTCATTATTCATGATTCATGATTCAATTCCTGATTCATGATTCGATTCATGATTCATGATTCAATTCATGATTCAATTCATGATTCATGATTCAATTCATGATTCATGATTCAATTCATGATTCAATTCATGATTCATGATTCATGATTCGATTCATGATTCATAATTCAATTCATGATTCATGATTGATGTTTCATGATTCATGTTTCATGATTTAATTCATGATTCATGATTAAATTTAATGATTCATTTCAAGATTTGTGATTCAATTCATGATTTATTTCATGATTCATGATTTAATTCATGATTCAGTTCATGATTCATGATTTAATTCATGATTCATGATTTATGATTCAAATTAAGATTCATGATTCATGATTCAATTAATGATTCATAATTCATTTCATGATTAAATTCATGATTCATTTTATGATTCATGATTCATGATTCAATTCATGATTCATGATTCGATTCATGATTCATGATTCGATTCAAGATTCATGATTTATTCATGATTCATGATTCAATTCATGATTTATGATTCATGATTTAATTGATGATTCATGATTCATGATTCATGATTCGATTCATGATTCATGATTCAATTCATGATTCATGATTCATGATTCAATTCATGATTCATGATTCATGATTCATGAATTATGATTCGATTCAAGATTCATAATTTAATTCATGATTCATGATTCGATTCATGATTCATGATTCATGATTCAATTCATGATTCATGATTCATGATTCATTAATCATGATTCGATTTATGATTCATGATTTAATTCATGATTCATGATTCATGATTCAATTCATGATTCATGATTCATGATTCATTAATCATGATTCGATTTATGATTCATGATTTAATTCATGATTCATGATTTATGATTCATGATTCATGATTTATGATTCATGATTCAATTCATGATTCATGATTCGATTCATGATTCAATTCAGGATTCATTTCATGATTCAATTCATGATTCATGATTCAATTCATGATACAATTCATGATTCAAGATTCATTTCATGATTTATGATTCATAATTCAATTCATGATTCAGTTCAAGATTCATGATTCAATTCACGATTCATGATTCATGATTCGATTCATGATTCATGATTCAATTCATGATTCATGATTTAATTCATGATTGAATTCATGATTTAATTCATGATTGAATTCATGATTCATGATTGAATTCATGATTCATGATTCGATTCATGATTCATGATTCATGATTCAATTCATGATTCATGATTCATGATTAGATTCATAATTCATGATTCATGATTCAATTCATGATTCATAATTCATGATTCATGATTCATGATTCGATTCATGATTCATGATTCATTTCATGATTCATGATTCATGATTCAATTATTGATTCAATTCATGATTCATGATTCGATTCATGATTCATGATTCAATTCATGATTCATGATTAATGATTCATGATTCAATTGATAATTCAATTCATGATTCATGATTCAATGCATGATTCATGATTCAATTCATGATTCATGATTCGAGTCATGATTCATGATTCGATTCATTATTCATGATTCAATTCATGATTCATGATTCATTTCATGATTCATTATTCAATTCATGATTCGATTCATGATTCATGATTCAATTCATGATTCATGATTCATGATTCGATTCATGATTCATGACTCGATTCATAAATCATGATTCAATCATGATACATGGATCGTTTCATGATTCATGATTCAATTCATGATTCATGATTCATGTTTTATGATTCAATTTATGATTGATGATTCATGATTTGATTCATGATTGATGATTCTTGATTCATGATTTGATTCATGATTCATGATTCAATTCATGACTCATGATTCATGATTCATTTCATTATTTAATTTATGATTAATTTCATGATTCATGATTCATGATTCAATTCATGATTCATGAATCAATTCATGATTCATGATTCATGATTTGATTCATGATTCATGATTCATGATTCATGACTCAATTCATGATTCATGATTCGATTCATGATTCATGATTCAATTCATGATTCATGATTTGATTCATGATTCATGATTCAATTCATGATTCATTTAATGATTCAATTCATGATTCATGATTCAATTCATGATTTATGATTCGATTCATGATTCATGATTCATTTCATGATTCATGATTCAATTCATGATTTATGATTCGATTCATGATTCATGATTCATTTCATGATTCATGATTCATGATTCATGATTCATGATTCAATTCATGATTCATGATTCAATTAATGATTCATGATTCATTTCATGATTAAATTCTTGATTCATTTCATGATTCATGATTCAATTCATGATTTAATTCATGATTCATGATTTAATTCACGATTCATGATTCTTGATTCAATCCATGATTCAATTCATGATTAATGATTCATGATTCGATTCATGATTCATGATTCGATTCATGATTGAATTCATGATTCATGATTCATGATTCATGTATCAATTCATGATTTTAATTCATGATTCATGATTCGATTCATGATTCATGATTCGAGTTATGATTCATGATTCATGATTCAATTCATGATTCATGATTCAATTCATGATTCATTTCATGATACAATTCATGATTCATGATTCAATTCATGATTCATGATTCTATTCACGATTCATGATTCAATTCATGATTGAATTCATGATTCATGATTCATTTCATGATTCATGATTCAATTCATGATTCATTTCATGATACAATTCATGATTCATGATTCAATTAATGATTCATGATTCGATTCACGATTCATTATTCAATTCATGATTGAATTCATGATTCATTTCATGATTCATGATTCATGAATCAATTCATGATTCAGTTCATGATTAATGATTCAATTTATGATTCATGATTCATGATTCGATTCATGATTCATGATTCATGATTCAATTCCTGATTCATAATTCTATTCATGATTCATGTTTCAATTCATGATTCAATTCATTATTCATGATTCATGATTCAATTCATGATTCATGATTTATAATTCATGATTCATGATTCATGATTCATGATTCAATTCCTGATTCATGATTCGATTCACAATTCATGATTCGATTCATGATTGAATTCATGATTCATGATTCATTTCATGATTCATGATTCATGATTCAATTCATAATTCAATTCCTGATTCATAATTCTATTCATGATTCATGTTTCAATTCATGATTCAATTCATTATTCATGATTCATGATTCAATTCATGATTCATGATTTATAATTCATGATTCATGATTCATGATTCATGATTCAATTCCTGATTCATGATTCGATTCACAATTCATGATTCGATTCATGATTGAATTCATGATTCATGATTCGAGTCATGATTCATGATTCATGATTCAATTCAGGATTCATGAATCAATTCATGATTCATGATTCATGATTTGATTCATGATTCATGATTCATGATTCATGACTCAATTCATGATTCATGATTCGATTCATGATTCATGATTCAATTCATGATTCATGATTTGATTCATGATTCATGATTCAAATTATGATTCATTTAATGATTCAATTCATGATTCATGATTCAATTCATGATTTATGATTCGATTCATGATTCATGATTCATTTCATGATTCATGATTCAATTCATGATTTATGATTCGATTCATGATTCATGATTCATTTCATGATTCATGATTCATGATTCATGATTCATGATTCAATTCATGATTCATGATTCAATTAATGATTCATGATTCATTTCATGATTAAATTCTTGATTCATTTCATGATTCATGATTCAATTCATGATTTAATTCATGATTCATGATTTAATTCACGATTCATGATTCTTGATTCAATCCATGATTCAATTCATGATTAATGATTCATGATTTGATTCATGATTCATGATTCGATTCATGATTGAATTCATGATTCATGATTCATTTCATGATTCATGATTCATGTATCAATTCATGATTTAATTCATGATTCATGATTCGATTCATGATTCATGATTCGAGTTATGATTCATGATTCATGATTCAATTCAGGATTCATGATTCAATTCATGATTCATTTCATGATATAATTCATGATTCATGATTCAATTCAGATTCATGATTCATGATTCATGATTCAATTCCTGATTCATAATTCGATTCATGATTCATGATTCAATTCATGATTCAAGATTCATGATTCAATTCATGATTCATGATTTATAATTCATGATTCATGATTCATGATTCATGATTCATGATTCATGATTCAATTCCTGATTCATGATTCGATTCATGATTCATGATTCAATTCATGATTCATTTCATGATACAATTCATGATTCATGATTCAATTCATGATTCATGATTCTATTCACGATTCATGATTCAATTCACGATTGAATTCATGATTCATGATTCATTTCATGATTCATGATTCAATTCATGATTCATTTCATGATACAATTCATGATTCATGATTCAATTAATGATTCATGATTCAGTTCATGATTAATGATTCAATTTATGATTCATGATTCATGATTCGATTCATGATTCATGATTCATGATTCAATTCCTGATTCATAATTCTATTCATGATTCATGTTTCAATTCATGATTCAATTCATTATTCATGATTCATGATTCAATTCATGATTCATGATTTATAATTCATGATTCATGATTCATGATTCATGATTCAATTCCTGATTCATGATTCGATTCACAATTCATGATTCGATTCATGATTGAATTCATGATTCATGATTCATTTCATGATTCATGATTCATGATTCAATTCATAATTCAATTCATGATTCATCATTCGATTCATGAATTATGATTCGAGTCATGATTCATGATTCATGATTCAATTCAGGATTCATGATTAGATTCATAATCTATGATTCATTTCATAATTCATGATTCATAATTCAATTCATGATTCATGATTCAATTCATGATTCAATTCATGATTCATTTCATAATTCATGATTCAATTCATGATTCATGATTCATTTCATGATTTAATTCATGATTCATTTCATGATTCATGATTCATGATTCAATTCATGTTTGAATTCATGATTCATGATTCAATTCATGATTCATGAACCATGATTTGATTCATGATTTATAATTCATGATTCATGATTCAATTCATGATTCATGATTCAATTCATGATTCAATTCATGATTCATTAACCATGATTTGATTCATGATTTATAATTCATGATTCATGATTTAATTCATGATTCATGATTCAATTCATGATTCTATTCATGATTCATGATTTATAATTCATGATTCATGATTCATGATTCATGATTCATGATTCAATTCCTGATTCATGATTCGATTCATGATTCATGATTCAATTCATGATTCATTTCTTGATACAATTCATGATTCATGATTCAATTCATGATTCATGATTCTATTCATGATTCATGATTTAATTCATGATTCATGATTCGATTCATGATTCATGATTCGATTCAAGATTCATGATTTAATTCATGAATTATGATTCAATTCATGATTTATGATTCATGATTTAATTGATGATTCATGATTCATGATTCGATTCATGATTCATGATTCAATTCATGATTCATGATTCAATTCATGATTCATGATTCATGATTCATGAATTATGATTCGATTCAAGATTCATAATTTAATTCATGATTCATGATTCGATTCATGATTCATGATTCATGATTCAATTCATGATTCATGATTCATGATTCATTAATCATGATTCGATTTATGATTCATGATTTAATTCATGATTCATGATTTATGATTCATGATTCATGATTTATGATTCATGATTCATGATTCAATTCATGATTCATGATTCGATTCATGATTCAATTCATGATTCATTTCATGATTCATTTCATGATTCAATTCATGATTCATGATTCAATTCATGATACAATTCATGATTCAAGATTCATTTCATGATTCATGATTCATAATTCAATTCATGATTCAGTTCAAGATTCATGATTCATAATTCAATTCATGATTCAGTTCAAGATTCATGATTCAATTCACGATTCATGATTCATGATTCGATTCATGATTCATGATTCGATTCATGATTCATGATTTAATTCATGATTGAATTCATGATTTAATTCATGATTGAATTCATGATTCATGATTGAATTCATGATTCATGATTCATGATTCGATTCATGATTCATGATTCATGATTCAATTCATGATTCATGATTCATGATTCATGATTAGATTCATAATTCATGATCATGATTCAATTCATGATTCATAATTCATGATTCATGATTCATGATTCGATTCATGATTCATGATTCATGATTCAATTAATGATTCAATTCATGATTCATGATTCGATTCATGATTCATGATTCAATTCATGATTCATGATTAATGATTCATGATTCAGTTGATGATTCAATTCATGCTTCATGATTCAATGCATGATTCATGATTCAATTCATGATTCATGATTCATGATTCGATTCATTATTCATGATTCAATTCATGATTCATGATTCATTTCATGATTCATTATTCAATTCATGATTCGATTCATGATTCATTCATGATTCAATTCATGATTCATGATTCATGATTCGATTCATGATTCATGACTCGATTCATAAATCATCATTCAATTCATGATTCATGATTCGTTTCATGATTCATGATTCAATTCATGATTCATGATTCATGATTTATGATTCAATTCATGATTCATGATTCATGATTTGATTCATGATTCATGATTCTTGATTCAATTCATGATTCATGATTCATGATTCATTAATCATGATTCGATTTATGATTCATGATTTAATTCATGATTCATGATTTATGATTCATGATTAATGATTTATGATTCATGATTCAATTCATGATTCATGATTCGATTCATGATTCAATTCATGATTCATTTCATGATTCATTTCATGATTCAATTCATGATTCATGATTCAATTCATGATACAATTCATGATTCAAGATTCATTTCATGATTCATGATTCATAATTCAATTCATGATTCAGTTCAAGATTCATGATTCATAATTCAATTCATGATTCAGTTCAAGATTCATGATTCAATTCATGATTCATGAACCATGATTTATAATTCATGATTCATGATTCAATTCATGATTCATGATTCAATTCATGATTCAATTCATGATTTATTAACCATGATTTGATTCATGATTTATAATTCATGATTCATGATTGAATTCATGATTCATGATTCAATTCATGATTCGATTCATGATTCATGATTTATAATTCATGGTTCATGATTCATGATTCATGATTCATGATTCAATTCCTGATTCATGATTCGATTCATGATTCATGATTCAATTCATGATTCATTTCATGATACAATTCATGATTCATGATTCAATTCATGATTCATGATTCTATTCATGATTCATGATTTAATTCATGATTCATGATTCGATTCATGATTCATGATTCGATTCAAGATTCATGATTTAATTCATGATTCATGATTCAATTCATGATTTATGATTCATGATTTAATTGATGATTCATGATTCATGATTCGATTCATGATTCATGATTCAATTCATGATTCATGATTCAATTCATGATTCATGATTCATGATTCATGAATTATGATTCGATTCAAGATTCATAATTTAATTCATGATTCATGATTCGATTCATGATTCATGATTCATGATTCAATTCATGATTCATGATTCATGATTCATTAATCATGATTCGATTTATGATTCATGATTTAATTCATGATTCATGATTTATGATTCATGATTCATGATTTATGATTCATGATTCATGATTCAATTCATGATTCGATTCATGATTCAATTCATGATTCATTTCATGATTCAATTCATGATTCATATTTCAATTCATGATTCAGTTCAAGATTCATGATTCAATTCACGATTCATGATTCATGATTCGATTCATGATTCATGATTCGATTCATGATTCATGATTTAATTCATGATTGAATTCATGATTTAATTCATGATTGAATTCATGATTCATGATTGAATTCATGATTCATGATTCATGATTCGATTCATGATTCATGATTCATGATTCATGATTCAATTCATGATTCATGATTCATGATTCATGATTAGATTCATAATTCATGATTCATGATTCAATTCATGATTCATAATTCATGATTCATTATTCGATTCATGATTCATGATTCATTTCATGATTCATGATTCATGATTCAATTAATGATTCAATTCATGATTCATGATTCGATTCATGATTCATGATTCAATTCATGATTCATGATTAATGATTCATGATTCAATTGATGATTCAATTCATGATTCATGATTCAATGCATGATTCATGATTCAATTCATGATTCATGATTCGATTCATGATTCATGACTCGATTCATAAATCATGATTCAATTCATGATTCATGATTCGTTTCATGATTCATGATTCAATTCATGATTCATGATTCATGATTTATGATTCAATTCATGATTCATGATTCATGATTTGATTCATGATTCATGATTCTTGATTCATGATTTGATTCATGATTCATGATTCAATTCATGACTCATGATTCATGATTCATTTCATTATTTAATTTATGATTAATTTCATGATTCATGATTCATGATTCAATTCATGATTCATGAATCAATTCATGATTCATGATTCATGATTTGATTCATGATTCATGATTCATGATTCATGACTCAATTCATGATTCATGATTCGATTCATGATTCATGATTCAATTCATGATTCATGATTTGATTCATGATTCATGATTCAATTCATGATTCATTTAATGACTCAATTCATGATTCATGATTCAATTCATGATTTATGATTTGATTCATGATTCATGATTCATTTCATGATTCATGATTCAATTCATGATTTATGATTCGATTCATGATTCATGATTCATTTCATGATTCATGATTCATGATTCATGATTCATGATTCAATTCATGATTCATGATTCAATTAATGATTCATGATTCATTTCATGATTAAATTCTTGATTCATTTCATGATTCATGATTCAATTCATGATTTAATTCATGATTCATGATTTAATTCACGATTCATGATTCTTGATTCAATCCATGATTCAATTCATGATTAATGATTCATGATTCAATCCATGATTCATGATTCGATTCATGATTGAATTCATGATTTATGATTCATTTCATGATTCATGATTCATGATTCAATTCATGATTTAATTCATGATTCATGATTCGATTCATTATTCATGATTCGAGTCATGATTCATGATTCATGATTCAATTCAGGATTCATGATTCAATTCATGATTCATTTCATGATACAATTCATGATTCATGATTCAATTCATGATTCATGATTCATGATTCATGATTCAATTCCTGATTCATAATTCGATTCATGATTCATGATTCAATTCATGATTCAAGATTCATGATTCAATTCATGATTCATGATTTATAATTCATGATTCATGATTCATGATTCATGATTCATGATTCAATTCCTGATTCATGATTCGATTCATGATTCATGATTCAATTCATGATTCATTTCATGATACAATTCATGATTCATGATTCAATTCATGATTCATGATTCTATTCACGATTCATGATTCAATTCATGATTCATTTCATGATTCATGATTCAATTCATGATTCATTTCATGATACAATTCATGATTCATGATTCAATTAATGATTCATGATTCAATTCATGATTCATGATTTATTTCATGATTTAATTCATGATTCATTTCATGATTTATGATTCATGATTCAATTCATGATTCAATTCATGATTCATGATTCAATTCATGATTCATGATTCATGATTTGATTCATGATTCATGTTTCAATTCATGATTCATGATTCGATTCATGATTCATGATTCAATTCATGATTCATTTCATGATATAATTCATGATTAATGATTTAATTCATGATTCATGATTCGATTCACGATTCATGATTCGATTCATGATTGAATTCATGATTCATGATTCATTTCATGATTCATGATTCATGATTCAATTCATGATTTAATTCATGATTCATGATTCGATTCATGATTCATGATTCAATTCATGATTCATGACTCAATTCATGATTCAATTCATGATTCATTTCATAATTCATGATTCAATTCATGATTCATGATTCATTTCATGATTTAATTCATGATTCATTTCATGATTCATGATTCATGATTCAATTCATGTTTCAATTCATGATTGATGATTCAATTCATGATTCATGAATCATGATTTGATTCATGATTTATAATTCATGATTCATGATTCAATTCATGATTCATGATTCAATTCATGATTCGATTCATGATTCATGATTCGATTCATGATTCATGATTCATGAAAAGATTCATAATTCATGATTCATGATTCAATTCATGATTCATGATTCAATTCACGATTCATGATTCATGATTCAATTCACGAATCATGATTCATGATTCAATTCATGATTCATCATTCAATTCATGAATCAATTAATGATTCATTTCATAATTCATGATTTAATTCATGATTCATGATTTATTTCATGATTTAATTCATGATTCATTTCATGATTTATGATTCATGATTCAATTCATGATTCAATTCATGATTAATGATTCAATTCATGATTCATGATTAATGATTTGATTAATGATTCATGTTTCAATTCATGATTCATGATTCGATTCATGATTCATGATTCAATTCATGATTCATTTCATGATACAATTCATGATTTATGATTCAATTCATGATTCATGATTCGATTCACGATTCATGATTCGATTCATGATTGAATTCATGATTCATGATTCATTTCATGATTCATGATTCATGATTCAATTCATGATTCAGTTCATGATTAATGATTTAATTTATGATTCATGATTCATGATTCGATTCATGATTCATGATTCATGATTCAATTCCTGATTCATAATTCGATTCATGATTCATGATTCAATTCATGATTCAAGATTCATGATTCAATTCAGGATTCATGATTAGATTCATAATCTATGATTCATGATTCAATTCATGATTCATAATTCAATTCATGATTCATGATTCAATTAATGATTCAATTCATGATTCATTTCATAATTCATGATTCAATTCATGATTCATGATTCATTTCATGATTTAATTCATGATTCATTTCATGATTCATGATTCATGATTCAATTCATGTTTCAATTCATGATTCATGATTCAATTCATGATTCATGAACCATGATTTGATTCATGATTTATAATTCATGATTCATGATTCAATTCATGATTCATGATTCAATTCATGATTCGATTCATGATTCATGATTCGATTCATGATTCAAGATTCATTTCATGATTCATGATTCATGATTCAATTCATGATTAAGTTCATGATTCATGATTCAATTCATGATTCATGATTCGATTCATGATTCATGATTCAATTCATGATTCATGATTCGATTCATATTTCATGATTCGAATTATGATTCTTGATTCAATTCATGATTCATTTAATGATTCAATTCATGATTCATGATTCAATTCATGATTCATGATTCGATTCATGATTCATGATTCGATTCATGATTCATGATTCGATTCAAGATTCATGATTCAATTCATGATTCATGATTCATGATTCAATTCATGATTCAGTTCATTAATCATGATTCAATTAATGATTCATGATTCAATTCATGATTCATGATTCGATTCATGATTCATGATTCGATTCAAGATTCATGATTTAATTCATGATTCATGATTTTTTTATGATTCATGATTCAAGATTCGATTCATGATTCATGATTCATGATTTAATTCACGATTCATGATTCGTGATTCAATCCATGATTCAATTCATGATTCATGATTCGATTCATGATTCAAGATTCGATTCATGATTCATGATTAATGATTCATGATTCGATTCATGATTCAATTCATGATTCATGATTCATGGTTCATGATTCAATTCATGATTCATGATTCATTTTATGATTCAATTCATGATTCATGCTTCAATTTATGATTGAATTCATGATTAATTTCATGATTCATGATTTAATTCATGATTCGATTCATGATTCATGATTCAATTCATGATTCATGATTCATGATTCAATTCATGATTCAGTTAATTAATCATGATTCAATTAATGATTCATGATTCAATTCATGATTCATGATTCGATTCATGATTCATGATTCGATTCAAGATTCATGATTTAATTCATGATTCAGGATTTTTTTATGATTCATGATTCATGATTCGATTCATGATTCATGATTCATGATTTAATTCACGATTCATGATTCGTGATTCAATCCATGATTCAATTCATGATTCATGATTCGATTCATGATTCAAGATTCGATTCATGATTCATGATTAATGATTCATGATTCGATTCATGATTCAATTCATGATTCATGGTTCATGATTCAATTCATGATTCATGATTCAATTTATGATTCAATTCATGATTCATGCTTCAATTTATGATTCAATTCATGATTAATTTCATGATTCATGATTTAATTCATGATTCGATTCATGATTCATGATTCAATTCATGATTCAATTCATGATTCATGATTCAATTTATGATTCATGATTAGATTCATAATTCATGATTCATGATTCAATTCATGATTCATGATTCAATTCATGATTCATGATTCGATTCATGATTCATGATTCAATTCATGATTCAATTCATGATTCATTTCATGATTCAATTCATGGTTCATGATTCATGATTCATGATTAGATTCATAATTCATGATTCATGATTCAATTCATGATACATGATTCAATTCATGATTTGATTCATGATTCAATTCATTAATCATTTCATGATTCTTGATTCAATTCATGATTCATGATTCGATTCATGATTCATGATTCGATTCACAATTCATGATTCATTTCATGATTCATGATTCATGATTCAATTCATGATTCAATTCATAATTCATGATTCGATTCATGATTCGATTCATGATTCATGATTCGATCCATGATTCATTTCATGATTCATGATTCAATTCATGAATTAGTTCATGATTCATGATTTATGATTCAATTCATAATTCATAATTCATGATTTATAATTCAATTCATGATTCAATTCATGATTCATAATTCAATTCATGATTCATGATTCGATTCATGATTCATGATTCAATTCATGATTCAATTCATGATTCATTTCATGATTCAATTCATGATTCATGATTAGATTCATAATTCATGATTCATGATTCAATTCATGATACATGATTCAATTCATGATTCGATTCATGATTCAATTCATTAATCATTTCATGATTCTTGATTCAATTCATGATTCATGATTCGATTCATGATTCATGATTCGATTCACAATTCATGATTCATTTCATGATTCATGATTCATGATTCAATTCATGATTCAATTCATAATTCATGATTCGATTCATGATTCGATTCATGATTCATGATTCGATCCATGATTCATTTCATGATTCATGATTCAATTCATGAATTAGTTCATGATTCATGATTTATGATTCAATTCATAATTCATGATTCATGATTTATAATTCAATTCATGATTCAATTCATGATTCATAATTCAATTCATGATTTAATTCATGATTCATGATTCAATTCATGATTCATGATTCGAGTCATGATTCATGATTCATGATTCAATTCATGATTCATAATTCAATTCATGATTCATGACTCAATTCATGATTCAGTTCATGATTCATTTCATAATTCATGATTCATGATTCATTTCATGATTTAATTCATGATTCATTTCATGATTCATGATTCATGATTCATATCATGTTTCAATTCATGATTCATGATTCAATTCATGATTCATGATTCATGATTTGATTCATGATTTATAATTCATGATTCATGATTCAATTCATGATTCATGATTCAATTCATGATTCGATTCATGATTCATGATTCGATTCATGATTCATGATTCATGATTCATGAAAAGATTCATAATTCATGATTCATGATTCAATTCATGATTCATGATTCAATTCACGATTCACGATTCATGATTCATGATTCGATTCATGATTCATAATTCAATTCATGATTCATCATTCAATTCATGAATCAATTAATGATTCATTTCATGATTCATGATTCAATTCATGATTCATGATTTATTTCATGATTTAATTCATGATTCATTTCATGATTTATGATTCATGATTCAATTCATGATTCAATTCATGATTCATGATTCAATTCATGATTTATGATTCATGATTTGATTCATGATTCATGTTTCAATTCATGATTCATGATTCGATTCATGATTCATGATTCAATTCATGATTCATTTCATGATACAATTCATGATTAATGATTTAATTCATGATTCATGATTCGATTCACGATTCATGATTCGATTCATGATTGAATTCATGATTCATGATTCATGATTCAATTCATGATTTAATTCATGATTCATGATTCGATTCATGATTCATGATTCGAGTCATGATTCATGATTCATGATTCAATTCAGGATTCATGATTAGATTCATAATCTATGATTCATGATTCAATTCATGATTCATAATTCAATTCATGATTCATGACTCAATTCATGATTCAATTCATGATTCATTTCATAATTCATGATTCAATTCATGATTCATGATTCATTTCATGATTTAATTCATGATTCATTTCATGATTCATGATTCATGATTCAATTCATGTTTCAATTCATGATTCATGATTCAATTCATGATTCATGAACCATGATTTGATTCATGATTTATAATTCATGATTCATGATTCAATTCATGATTCATGATTCAATTCATGATTCGATTCATGATTCATGATTCGATTGATGATTCATGATTCGATTCATGATTCATGATTCATGAAAAGATTCATAATTCATGATTCATGATTCAATTCATGATTCATGATTCAATTCACGATTCATGATTCAATTCACGAATCATGATTCATGATTCAATTCATGATTCATCATTCAATTCATTAATCAATTATTGATTCATTTCATAATTCATGATTTAATTCATGATTCATGATTTATTTCATGATTCAATTCATGATTCAATTCATGATTCATGATTCAATTCATGATTCATGATTCATGATTTGATTCATGATTCATGTTTTCAATTCATGATTCATGATTCGATTCATGATTCATGATTCAATTCATGATTCATTTCATGATACAATTCATGATTTATGATTCAATTCATGATTCATGATTCGATTCACGATTCATGATTCGATTCATGATTGAATTCATGATTCATGATTCATTTCATGATTCATGATTCATGATTCAATTCATGATTCAGTTCATGATTAATGATTTAATTTATGATTCATGATTCATGATTCGATTCATGATTCATGATTCATGATTCATGATTCAATTCCTGATTCATAATTCGATTCATGATTCATGATTCAATTCATGATTCAAGATTCATGATTCAATTCATGATTCATGATTTATAATTCATGATTCATGATTCATGATTCATGATTCAATTCCTGATTCATGATTCGATTCATGATTCAATTCATGATTCATGATTCAATTCATGATTCATTTCATGATACAATTCATGATTCATGATTCAATTCATGATTCATGATTCATGATTCATGATTCAATTCCTGATTCATAATTCGATTCATGATTCATGATTCAATTCATGATTCAATTCATGATTCATGATTCATGATTCATGATTCAATTCCTGATTCATAATTCGATTCATGATTCATGATTCAATTCATGATTCAATTCATGATTAATGATTCATGATTCAATTCATGATTCATG
This sequence comes from Mixophyes fleayi, assembly GCF_038048845.1. NCBI lineage: Eukaryota > Metazoa > Chordata > Amphibia > Anura > Limnodynastidae > Mixophyes > Mixophyes fleayi. The sequence goes on along the minus strand of NW_027446761.1, from coordinate 21,548 downwards.
ATTTATAATTCATGATTCATGATTCATGATTCATGATTCATGATTCAATTCCTGATTCATGATTCGATTCATTATTCATGATTCAATTCATGATTCAATTCATGATTCATGATTCAATTCATGATTCATTATTCAATTCATGATTCAATTCATGATTCATGATTCATGATTCGATTCATGATTCATAATTCAATTCATGATTCATGATTCATGTTTCATGATTTAATTCATGATTCATGATTAAATTAATGATTCATTTCAAGATTTGTGATTCAATTCATGATTTATTTCATGATTCATGATTCATGATTCAATTCCTGATTCATGATTCGATTCATGATTCATGATTCAATTCATGATTCAATTCATGATTCATGATTCAATTCATGATTCATGATTAAATTAATGATTCATTTCAAGATTTGTGATTCAATTCATGATTTATTTCATGATTCATGATTCATGATTCATGATTCAATTCCTGATTCATGATTCGATTCATGATTCATGATTCAATTCATGATTCAATTCATGATTCATGATTCAATTCATGATTCATGATTCAATTCATGATTCATGATTTATAATTCATGATTCATGATTCATGATTCATGATTCATGATTCAATTCCTGATTCATGATTCGATTCATGATTCATGATTCAATTCATGATTCAATTCATGATTCATGATTCAATTCATGATTCATGATTCAATTCATGATTCAATTCATGATTCATGATTCATGATTCGATTCATGATTCATAATTCAATTCATGATTCATAATTCATGTTTCATGATTTAATTCATGATTCATGATTAAATTAATGATTCATTTCAAGATTTGTGATTCAATTCATGATTTATTTAATGATTCATGATTTAATTCATGATTCAGTTCATGATTCATGATTTAATTCATGATTCATGATTTATGATTCAAATTAAGATTCATGATTCATTTCATGATTAAATTCATGATTCATTTTATTATTCATGATTCATGATTCAATTCATGATTCATGATTCGATTCATGATTCATGATTCGATTCAAGATTCATGATTTAATTCATGATTCATGATTCAATTCATGATTCATGATTCATGATATAATTTATGATTCAATTCATGATTCATTTCATGATTCATGATTTAATTCATGATTTGATTCATGATTCATGATTCAATTCATGATTCATGATTCAATTCATGATTCATGATTCATGATTTGATTCATGATTCATGATTCATGATTCATGATTCATGATTCAATTCATGATTCATGATTCATGATTAGATTCATAATTCATGATTCATGATTCAATTCATGATTCATGATTCATTTCATGATTCATTTCATGATTCAATTCATGATTCATGATTCATGATTCATGATTCATGATTAGATTCATAATTCATGATTCATGATTCAATTCATGATTCAGGAGTCAATTCATGATTCATGATTCGATTTATGATTCATGATTCAATTCATGATTCAATTCATGATTCATTTCATGATTCATGATTCAAATCATGATTCATGATTCGATTCATGATTCATGATTCAATTCATGATTCATGATTCGATTCATGATTCATGATTCAATTCATGATTCAATTCATGATTCATAATTCATGGTACATGATTCAATTCATGATTCAGGATTCAATTCATGATTCATGATTCGATTCATGATTCATAATTCGATTCATGATTCATTTCATGATTCATGATTCAATTCATGATTTAGTTCATGATTCATGATTTATGATTCAATTCATAATTCATGATTCATGATTCATGATTCATTTCATGATTCATGATTCAATTCATGATTTAGTTCATGATTCATGATTTATGATTCAATTCATAATTCATGATTCATGATTTATGATTCAATTCATGATTCAATTCATGATTCATGATTCATGATTCGATTCATGATTCATGATTCGATTCACGATTCATGATTCGATTCATGATTGAATTCATGATTCATGATTCATTTCATGATTCATGATTCAATTCATGATTCATTTCATGATACAATTCATGATTCATGATTCAATTCATGATTCATGATTCGATTCACGATTCATGATTCGATTCCCGATTCATGATTCGATTCATGATTGAATTCATGATTCATTTCATGATTCATGATTCATGATTCAATTCATGATTCAGTTCATGATTAATGATTCAATTTATGATTCATGATTCATGATTCGATTCATGATTCATGATTCATGATTCATGATTCAATTCCTGATTCTTAATTCGATTCATGATTCATGATTCAATTTATGATTCAATTCATGATTCATGATTTATAATTCATGATTCATGATTCATGATTCATGATTCAATTCCTGATTCATGATTCGATTCATGATTCATGATTCAATTCATGATTCAATTCATGATTCATGATTCAATTCATGATTCATGATTCAATTCATGATTCAAGTCATGATTCATGATTCATGATTCGATTCATGATTCATAATTCAATTCATGATTCATTTAATGATTCAATTCATGATTCATGATTCGATTCATGATTCATGATTTATAATTCATGATTCATGATTTATAATTCATGATTCATGATTCATGATTCATGATTCAATTCCTGATTCATGATTCGATTCATGATTCATGATTCAATTCATGATTCAATTCATGATTCATGATTCAATTCATGATTCATGATTCAATTCATGATTCAATTCATGATTCATGATTCATGATTCGATTCATGATTCATAATTCAATTCATGATTCATGATTCATGTTTCATGAATTAATTCATGATTCATGATTAAATTAATGATTCATTTCAAGATTTGTGATTCAATTCATGATTCGATTCATGATTCATGATTCATGATTCAATTCATGATTCATGATTCATGATTTGATTCATGATTCATGACTCGATTCATAAATCATGATTCAATTCATGATTCATGATTCGTTTCATGATTCATGATTCAATTCATGATTCATGATTCATGATTTATGATTCAATTCATAATTCATGATTCATGATTCATGATTCGATTCATGATTCATGATTCATTTCATGATTCATGATTCATGATTCAATTAATGATTCAATTCATAATTCATGATTCGATTCATGATTCATGATTCAATTCATGATTCATGATTAATGATTCATGATTCAATTGATGATTCAATTCATGATTCATGATTCAATGCATGATTCATGATTCAATTCATGATTCATGATTCGAGTCATGATTCATGATTCGATTCATTATTCATGATTCAATTCATGATTCATGATTCATTTCATGATTCATTATTCAATTCATGATTCATGATTCGATTCATTATTCATGATTCAATTCATGATTCATGATTCATTTCATGATTCATTATTCAATTCATGATTCGATTCATGATTCATGATTCATGATTCAATTCATGATTCATGATTCATGATTCGATTCATGATTCATATCATGTTTCAATTCATGATTCATGATTCAATTCATGATTCATGATTCATGATTTGATTCATGATTTATAATTCATGATTCATGATTCAATTCATGATTCATGATTCATGATTTATAATTCATGATTCATGATTCAATTCATGATTCATGATTCAATTCATGATTCGATTCATGATTCATGATTCGATTCATGATTCATGATTCATGATTCATGAATGAATTCATGATTCATGATTCATGAAAAGATTCATAATTCATGATTCATGATTCAATTCATGATTCATGATTCAATTCACGATTCACGATTCATGATTCATGATTCATGATTCGATTCATGATTCATAATTCAATTCATGATTCATCATTCAATTCATGAATCAATTAATGATTCATTTCATAATTCATGATTCAATTCATGATTCATGATTTATTTCATGATTTAATTCATGATTCATTTCATGATTTATGATTCATGATTCAATTCATGATTCAATTCATGATTCATGATTCAATTCATGATTCATGTTTCAATTCATGATTCATGATTCGATTCATGATTCATGATTCAATTCATGATTCATTTCATGATACAATTCATGATTAATGATTTAATTCATGATTCATGATTCGATTCACGATTCATGATTCGATTCATGATTGAATTCATGATTCATGATTCATTTCATGATTCATGATTCATGATTCAATTCATGATTTAATTCATGATTCATGATTCGATTCATGATTCATGATTCAATTCATGATTCAATTCATGATTCAATTCATGATTCATGATTCATGATTCGATTCATGATTCATAATTAAATTCATGATTCATGATTCATGTTTCATGATTTAATTCATGATTCATGATTAAATTAATGATTCATTTCAAGATTTGTGATTCAATTCATGATTTATTTCATGATTCATGCTTTAATTCATGATTCAGTTCATGATTCATGATTTAATTCATGATTCATGATTTATGATTCAAATTAAGATTCATGATTCATGATTCAATTAATGATTCATAATTCATTTCATGATTAAATTCATGATTCATTTTATGATTCATGATTCAATTCATGATTCGATTCATGATTCATGATTCGATTCAAGATTCATGATTTAATTCATGATTCATGATTCAATTCATGATTCATGATTCATGATTCAATTTATGATTCAATTCATGATTCATTTCATGATTCATGATTTAATTCATGATTTGATTCATGATTCATGATTCAATTCATGATTCATGATTCAATTCATGATTCATGATTCAATTCATGATTCATGATTCATGATTCATGATTCATGATTCATGATTCAATTCATGATTTATGATTCATGATTAGATTCATAATTCATGATTCATGATTCAATTCATGATTCATGATTCATTTCATGATTCATTTCATGATTCAATTCATGATTCATGATTCATGATTCATGATTCATGATTAGATTCATAATTCATGATTCATGATTCAATTCATGATTCAGGAGTCAATTCATGATTCATGATTCGATTTATGATTCATGATTCAATTCATGATTCAATTCATGATTCATTTCATGATTCATGATTCAAATCATGATTCATGATTCGATTCATGATTCATTTCATGATTCATGATTCAATTCATGATTTAGTTCATGATTCATGATTTATGATTCAATTCATAATTCATGATTCATGATTCATGATTCATTTCATGATTCATGATTCAATTCATGATTTAGTTCATGATTCATGATTTATGATTCAATTCATAATTCATGATTCATGATTTATGATTCAATTCATGATTCAATTCATGATTCATGATTCATTATTCGATTCATGATTCATAATTCAATTCATGATTCATGACTCGATTCATGATTCAATTCATGATACAATTCATGATTCATGATTCAATTCATGATTCATGATTCGATTCACGATTCATGATTCGATTCATGATTGAATTCATGATTCATGATTCAATTCATGATTCATGATTCGATTCACGATTCATGATTCGATTCCCGATTCATGATTCGATTCATGATTGAATTCATGATTCATTTCATGATTCATGATTCATGATTCAATTCATGATTCAGTTCATGATTCATGATTCAATTCATGATTCATGATTCATGATTCGATTCATAATTCATAATTCAATTCATGATTCATGATTCATGTTTCATGATTTAATTCATGATTCATGATTAAATTAATGATTCATTTCAAGATTTGTGATTCAATTCATGATTCATTTCATGATTCATGATTTAATTCATGATTCAGTTCATGATTCATGATTTAATTCATGATTCATGATTTATGATTCAATTAATGATTCATAATTCATTTCATGATTAAATTCATGATTCATTTTATGATTCATGATTCAATTCATGATTCATGATTCGATTCATGATTCATGATTCGATTCAAGATTCATGATTTAATTCATGATTCATGATTCGATTCATGATTTATGATTCATGATTCAATTGATGATTCATGATTCATAATTCATGATTCGATTAATGATTCATGATTCAATTCATGATTCATGATTCATGATGCAATTCATGATTCATGATTCATGATTTATGATTCGATTCAAGATTCATGATTTAATTCATGATTCATGATTCGATTCATGATTCATTAATCATGATTCGATTTATGATTCATGATTTAATTCATGATTCATGATTTATGATTCATGATTCATGATTTATGATTCATGATTCATGATTCAATTCATGATTCATGATTCGATTCATGATTCAATGCATGATTCATTTCATGATTCAATTCATGATTCATGATTCGATTCATGATACAATTCATGATTCAAGATTCATTTCATAATTCATGATTCCATTCATGATTCAGTTCATGATTCATGATTCAATTCACGATTCATGATTCGATTCACGATTCATGATTCATGATTCGATTCATGATTCATGATTCGATTCATGATTCATGATTTAATTCATGATTTAATTCATGATTTAATTCATGATTTAATTCATTATTGAATTCATGATTCATGATTGAATTCATGATTCATGATTCATGATTCGATTCATGATTCATGATTCAATTTATGATTCATGATTCATGATTCATGATTAGATTCATAATTCATGATTCATGATTCAATTCATGATTCATAATTCATGATTCATGATTCATGATTCGATTCATGATTCATGAATCATTTCATGATTCATGATTCATGATTCAATTAATGATTCAATTCATGATTCATGATTCAATTCATGATACATGATTCAAATCATGATTCATGATTCAATTCATGATTTATGATTAATGATTCATGATTCAATTCATGATTCAATTCATGATTCATGATTTAATGCATGATTCATGATTCAATTCATGATTCATGATTCGAGTCATGATTCATGATTCAATTCATTATTCATGATTCAATTCATGATTCATGATTCATTTCATGATTCATTATTCAATTCATGATTCGATTCATGATTCATGATTCAATTCATGATTCATGATTCATGATTCGATTCATGATTCATGACTCGATTCATAAATCATGATTCAATTCATGATTCATGATTCGTTTCATGATTCATGATTCAATTCATGATTCATGATTCATGATTTATGATTCAATTCATGATTCATGATTTGATTCATGATTCATGATTCTTGATTCATGATTTGATTCATGATTCATGATTCAATTCATGACTCATGATTCATGATTCACTTCATTATTTAATTCATGATTAATTTCATGATTCATGATTCATGATTCAATTCATGATTCATGAATCAATTCATGATTCATGATTCATGATTTGATTCATGATTCATGATTCATGATTCATGAATCAATTCATGATTCATGATTCATGATTTGAGTCATGATTCATGATTCATGATTCATGATTCATTTCATGATTCATGATTCATGATTCAATTAATGATTCAATTCATGATTCATGATTTGATTCATGATTCATGATTCAATTCATGATTCATGATTAATGATTCATGATTCAATTGATGATTCAATTCATGATTCATGATTCAATGCATGATTCATGATTCAATTCATGATTCATGATTCGAGTCATGATTCATGATTCGATTCATTATTCATGATTCAATTCATGATTCATGATTCATTTCATGATTCATGATTCAATGTATGATTCATGATTCAATTCATGATTCATGATTCAATTCATGATTCATGATTCATTTCATGATTCATGATTCAATTCATGATTCATGATTCAATTCATGATTCATGATTCGAGTCATGATTCATGATTCGATTCATGATTCATGATTCGATTCATGATTCATGATTCATGATTCGATTCATGATTCATGACTCAAGTCATAAATCATGATTCAATTCATGATTCATGATTCGTTTCATGATTCATGATTCAATTCATGATTCATGATTTATGATTCAATTCATAATTCATGATTCATGATTCATGATTCGATTCATGATTCATGATTAATTTCATGATTCATGATTCATGATTCAATTAATGATTCAATTCATAATTCATGATTCGATTCATGATTCATGATTCAATTCATGACTCATGATTAATGATTCATGATTAAATTGATGATTCAATTCATGATTCATGATTCAATGCATGATTCATGATTCAATTCATGATTCATGATTCGAGTCATGATTCATGATTCGATTCATTATTCATGATTCAATTCATGATTCATGATTCATTTCATGATTCATTATTCAATTCATGATTCGATTCATGATTCATGATTCATGAATCAATTCATGATTCATGATTCATGATTCGATTCATGATTCATATCATGTTTCAATTCATGATTCATGATTCAATTCATGATTCATGATTCATGATTTGATTCATGATTTATAATTCATGATTCATGATTCAATTCATGATTCATGATTCAATTCATGATTCGATTCATGATTCATGATTCGATTCATGATTCATGATTCATGATTCATGAATGAATTCATGATTCATGATTCATGAAAAGATTCATAATTCATGATTCATGATTCAATTCATGATTCATGATTCAATTCACGATTCACGATTCATGATTCATGATTCGATTCATGATTCATAATTCAATTCATGATTCATCATTCAATTCATGAATCAATTAATGATTCATTTCATAATTCATCATTCAATTCATGATTCATGATTTATTTCATGATTTAATTCATGATTCATTTCATGATTTATGATTCATGATTCAATTCATGATTCAATTCATGATTCATGATTCAATTCATGATTCATGATTCATAATTTGATTCATGATTCATGTTTCAATTCATGATTCATGATTCGATTCATGATTCATGATTCAATTCATGATTCATTTCATGATACAATTCATGATTAATGATTTAATTCATGATTCATGATTCGATTCACGATTCATGATTCGATTCATGATTGAATTCATGATTCATGATTCATTTCATGATTCATGATTCATGATTCAATTCATGATTTAATTCATGATTCATGATTCGATTCATGATTCATGATTCAATTCATGATTTAATTCATGATTCATGATTCGATTCATGATTCATGATTCAATTCATGATTCATGACTCAATTCATGATTCAATTCATGATTCATTTCATAATTCATGATTCAATTCATGATTCATGATTCATTTCATGATTTAATTCATGATTCATTTCATGATTCATGATTCATGATTCAATTCATGTTTCAATTCATGATTCATGATTCAATTCATGATTCATGAATCATGATTTGATTCATGATTTATAATTCATGATTCATGATTCAATTCATGATTCATGATTCAATTCATGATTCGATTCATGATTCATGATTCGATTCATTATTCATGATTCAATTCATGATTCATGATTCATTTCATGATTCATTATTCAATTCATGATTCGATTCATGATTCATGATTCGATTCATGATTCATGATTCATGATTCAATTCATGATTCATGATTCATGATTCGATTCATGATTCATGACTCGATTCATAAATCATGATTCAATTCATGATTCATGATTCGTTTCATGATTCATGATTCAATTCATGATTCATGATTCATGATTCACTTCATTATTTAATTCATGATTAATTTCATGATTCATGATTCATGATTCAATTCATGATTCATGAATCAATTCATGATTCATGATTCATGATTTGATTCATGATTCATGATTCATGATTCATGAATCAATTCATGATTCATGATTCATGATTTGAGTCATGATTCATGATTCATGATTCATGATTCATTTCATGATTCATGATTCATGATTCAATTAATGATTCAATTCATGATTCATGATTTGATTCATGATTCATGATTCAATTCATGATTCATGATTAATGATTCATGATTCAATTGATGATTCAATTCATGATTCATGATTCAATGCATGATTCATGATTCAATTCATGATTCATGATTCGAGTCATGATTCATGATTCGATTCATTATTCATGATTCAATTCATGATTCATGATTCATTTCATGATTCATGATTCAATGTATGATTCATGATTCAATTCATGATTCATGATTCGAGTCATGATTCATGATTCGATTCATTATTCATGATTCAATTCATGATTCATGATTCGAGTCATGATTCATTATTCAATTCATGATTCGATTTATGATTCATGATTCATGATTCGATTCATGATTCATGATTCATGATTCGATTCATGATTCATGACTCAATTCATAAATCATGATTCAATTCATGATTCATGATTCGTTTCATGATTCATGATTCAATTCATGATTCATGATTCATGATTTATGATTCAATTCATAATTCATGATTCATGATTCATGATTCGATTCATGATTCATGATTCATTTCATGATTCATGATTCATGATTCAATTAATGATTCAATTCATAATTCATGATTCGATTCATGATTCATGATTCAATTCATGACTCATGATTCAATTCATGATTCATGATTCGAGTCATGATTCATGATTCGATTCATTATTCATGATTCAATTCATGATTCATGATTCAATGCATGATTCATGATTCAATTCATGATTCATGATTCGAGTCATGATTCATGATTCGATTCATTATTCATGATTCAATTCATGATTCATGATTCATTTCATGATTCATTATTCAATTCATGATTCGATTCATGATTCATGATTCATGAATCAATTCATGATTCATGATTCGATTCATGATTCATATCATGTTTCAATTCATGATTCATGATTCAATTCATGATTCATGATTCATGATTTGATTCATGATTTATAATTCATGATTCATGATTCAATTCATGATTCATGATTCAATTCATGATTCGATTCATGATTCATGATTCGATTCATGATTCATGATTCATGATTCATGAATGAATTCATGATTCATGATTCATGAAAAGATTCATAATTCATGATTCATGATTCAATTCATGATTCATGATTCAATTCACGATATACGATTCATGATTCATGATTCGATTCATGATTCATAATTCAATTCATGATTCATCATTCAATTCATGAATCAATTAATGATTCATTTCATAATTCATCATTCAATTCATGATTCATGATTTATTTCATGATTTAATTCATGATTCATTTCATGATTTATGATTCATGATTCAATTCATGATTCAATTCATGATTCATGATTCAATTCATGATTCATGATTCATAATTTGATTCATGATTCATGTTTCAATTCATGATTCATGATTCGATTCATGATTCATGATTCAATTCATGATTCATTTCATGATACAATTCATGATTCATGATTTAATTCATGATTCATGATTCGATTCACGATTCATGATTCGATTCATGATTGAATTCATGATTCATGATTCATTTCATGATTCATGATTCATGATTCAATTCATGATTTAATTCATGATTCATGATTCGATTCATGATTCATGATTCAATTCATGATTTAATTCATGATTCATGATTCGATTCATGATTCAATTCATGATTCATTACTCAATTCATGATTCAATTCATGATTCATTTCATAATTCATGATTCAATTCATGATTCATGATTCATTTCATGATTTAATTCATGATTCATTTCATGATTCATGATTCATGATTCAATTCATGTTTCAATTCATGATTCATGATTCAATTCATGATTCATGAATCATGATTTGATTCATGATTTATAATTCATGATTCATGATTCAATTCATGATTCATGATTCAATTCATGATTCGATTCATGATTCATGATTCGATTCATGATTCATGAAAAGATTCATAATTCATGATTCATGATTCGATTCATGATTCAAGATTTGATTCATGATTCATGATTAATGATTCATGATTCGATTCATGATTCGATTCATGATTCATGATTCAATTCATGATTCAATTCATGATTCATGATTCAATTTATGATTCATGATTAAATTCATAATTCATGATTCATGATTCAATTCATGATTCATGATTCAATTCATGATTCATGATTCGATTCATGATTCATGATTCAATTCATGATTCAATTCATGATTCATTTCATGATTCAATTCATGATTCATGATTCATGATTCATGATTAGATTCATAATTCATGATTCATGATTGAATTCATGATACATGATTCAATTCATGATTCGATTCATGATTCAATTCATTAATCATTTCATGATTCTTGATTCAATTCATGATTCATGATTCGATTCATGATTCATGATTCGATTCACAATTCATGATTCATTTCATGATTCATGATTCATGATTCAATTCATGATTCAATTCATAATTCATGATTCGATTCATGATTCGATTCATGATTCATGATTCGATCCATGATTCATTTCATGATTCATGATTCAATTCATGATTTAGTTCATGATTCATGATTTATGATTCAATTCATAATTCATGATTCATGATTTATAATTCAATTCATGATTCATATCATGATTCATGATTCATGATTCGATTCATGATTCATAATTCAATTCATGATTTAATTCATGATTCATGATTCGATTCATGATTCATGATTCGAGTCATGATTCATGATTCATGATTCAATTCATGATTCATAATTCAATTCATGATTCATGACTCAATTCATGATTCAGTTCATGATTCATTTCATAATTCATGATTCATGATTAATTTCATGATTTAATTCATGATTCATTTCATGATTCATGATTCATGTTTCATATCATGTTTCAATTCATGATTCATGATTCAATTCATGATTCGATTCATGATTCATGATTCGATTCATGATTCATGATTCATGAAAAGATTCATAATTCATGATTCATGATTCAATTCATGATTCATGATTCAATTCACGATTCACGATTCATGATTCATGATTCGATTCATGATTCATAATTCAATTCATGATTCATCATTCAATTCATGAATCAATTAATGATTCATTTCATAATTCATGATTCAATTCATGATTCATGATTTATTTCATGATTTAATTCATGATTCATTTCATGATTTATGATTCATGATTCAATTCATGATTCAATTCATGATTCATGATTCAATTCATGATTCATGATTCATGATTCGATTCATGATTCATGATTCATGATTCAATTCATGATTCATGATTCATGATTCGATTCATGATTTATATCATGTTTCAATTCATGATTCATGATTCAATTCATGATTCATGATTTGATTCATGATTTATAATTCATGATTCATGATTCAATTCATGATTCATGATTCAATTCATGATTCGATTCATGATTCATGATTCGATTCATGATTCATGATTCATGATTCATGAATGAATTCATGATTCATGATTCATGAAAAGATTCATAATTCATGATTCATGATTCAATTCATGATTCATGATTCAATTCACGATTCACGATTCATGATTCATGATTCGATTCATGATTCATAATTCAATTCATGATTCATCATTCAATTCATGAATCAATTAATGATTCATTTCATAATTCATCATTCAATTCATGATTCATGATTTATTTCATGATTTAATTCATGATTCATTTCATGATTTATGATTCATGATTCAATTCATGATTCAATTCATGATTCATGATTCAATTCATGATTCATGATTCATAATTTGATTCATGATTCATGTTTCAATTCATGATTCATGATTCGATTCATGATTCATGATTCAATTCATGATTCATTTCATGATACAATTCATGATTAATGATTTAATTCATGATTCATGATTCGATTCACGATTCATGATTCGATTCATGATTGAATTCATGATTCATGATTCATTTCATGATTCATGATTCATGATTCAATTCATGATTTAATTCATGATTCATGATTCGATTCATGATTCATGATTCAATTCATGATTTAATTCATGATTCATGATTCGATTCATGATTCATGATTCAATTCATGATTCATGACTCAATTCATGATTCAATTCATGATTCATTTCATAATTCATGATTCAATTCATGATTCATGATTCATTTCATGATTTAATTCATGATTCATTTCATGATTCATGATTCAATTCATGATTCATGATTCAATTCATGATTCATGAATCATGATTTGATTCATGATTTATAATTCATGATTCATGATTCAATTCATGATTCATGATTCAATTCATGATTCGATTCATGATTCATGATTCGATTTATGATTCATGATTCATGAAAAGATTCATAATTCATGATTCATGATTCGATTCATGATTCAAGATTTGATTCATGATTCATGATTAATGATTCATGATTCGATTCATGATTCGATTCATGATTCATGATTCAATTCATGATTCAATTCATGATTCATGATTCAATTTATGATTCATGATTAGATTCACAATTCATGATTCATTTCATGATTCATGATTCATGATTCAATTCATGATTCAATTCATAATTCATGATTCGATTCATGATTCGATTCATGATTCATGATTCGATCCATGATTCATTTCATGATTCATGATTCAATTCATGATTTAGTTCATGATTCATGATTTATGATTCAATTCATAATTCATGATTCATGATTTATAATTCAATTCATGATTCATATCATGATTCATGATTCATGATTCGATTCATGATTCATAATTCAATTCATGATTTAATTCATGATTCATGATTCGATTCATGATTCAATTCATTAATCATTTCATGATTCTTGATTCAATTCATGATTCATGATTCGATTCATGATTCATGATTCGATTCACAATTCATGATTCATTTCATGATTCATGATTCATGATTCAATTCATGATTCAATTCATAATTCATGATTCGATTCATGATTCGATTCATGATTCATGATTCGATCCATGATTCATTTCATGATTCATGATTCAATTCATGATTTAGTTCATGATTCATGATTTATGATTCAATTCATAATTCATGATTCATGATTTATAATTCAATTCATGATTCATATCATGATTCATGATTCGATTCATGATTCATAATTCAATTCATGATTTAATTCATGATTCATGATTCGATTCATGATTCATGATTCGAGTCATGATTCATGATTCATGATTCAATTCATGATTCATAATTCAATTCATGATTCATGACTCAATTCATGATTCAGTTCATGATTCATTTCATAATTCATGATTCATGATTAATTTCATGATTTAATTCATGATTCATTTCATGATTCATGATTCATGATTCATATCATGTTTCAATTCATGATTCATGATTCAATTCATGATTCGATTCATGATTCATGATTCGATTCATGATTCATGATTCATGAAAAGATTCATAATTCATGATTCATGATTCAATTCATGATTCATGATTCAATTCACGATTCACGATTCATGATTCATGATTCGATTCATGATTCATAATTCAATTCATGATTCATCATTCAATTCATGAATCAATTAATGATTCATTTCATAATTCATGATTCAATTCATGATTCATGATTTATTTCATGATTTAATTCATGATTCATTTCATGATTTATGATTCATGATTCAATTCATGATTCAATTCATGATTCATGATTCAATTCATGATTCATGATTCATGATTCGATTCATGATTCATGATTCATGATTCAATTCATGATTCATGATTCATGATTCGATTCATGATTCATATCATGTTTCAATTCATGATTCATGATTCAATTCATGATTCATGATTCATGATTTGATTCATGATTTATAATTCATGATTCATGATTCAATTCATGATTCATGATTCAATTCATGATTCGATTCATGATTCAATTCATGATTCGATTCATGATTCATGATTCGATTCATGATTCATGATTCATGATTCATGAATGAATTCATGATTCATGATTCATGAAAAGATTCATAATTCATGATTCATGATTCAATTCATGATTCATGATTCAATTCACGATTCACGATTCATGATTCATGATTCGATTCATGATTCATAATTCAATTCATGATTCATCATTCAATTCATGAATCAATTAATGATTCATTTCATAATTCATCATTCAATTCATGATTCATGATTTATTTCATGATTTAATTCATGATTCATTTCATGATTTATGATTCATGATTCAATTCATGATTCAATTCATGATTCATGATTCAATTCATGATTCATGATTCATAATTTGATTCATGATTCATGTTTCAATTCATGATTCATGATTCGATTCATGATTCATGATTCAATTCATGATTCATTTCATGATACAATTCATGATTACTGATTTAATTCATGATTCATGATTCGATTCACGATTCATGATTCGATTCATGATTGAATTCATGATTCATGATTCATTTCATGATTCATGATTCATGATTCAATTCATGATTTAATTCATGATTCATGATTTGATTCATGATTCATGATTCAATTCATGATTTAATTCATGATTCATGATTCGATTCATGATTCATGATTCAATTCATGATTCATGACTCAATTCATGATTCAATTCATGATTCATTTCATAATTCATGATTCAATTCATGATTCATGATTCATTTCATGATTTAATTCATGATTCATTTCATGATTCATGATTCAATTCATGTTTCAATTCATGATTCATGATTCAATTCATGATTCATGAATCATGATTTGATTCATGATTTATAATTCATGATTCATGATTCAATTCATGATTCATGATTCAATTCATGATTCGATTCATGATTCATGATTCGATTTATGATTCATGATTCATGAAAAGATTCATAATTCATGATTCATGATTCGATTCATGATTCAAGATTTGATTCATGATTCATGATTAATGATTCATGATTCGATTCATGATTCGATTCATGATTCATGATTCAATTCATGATTCAATTCATGATTCATGATTCAATTTATGATTCATGATTAGATTCATAATTCATGATTCATGATTCAATTCATGATTCATGATTCAATTCATGATTCATGATTCGATTCATGATTCATGATTCAATTCATGATTCAATTCATGATTCATTTCATGATTCAATTCATGATTCATGATTCATGATTCATGATTAGATTCATAATTCATGATTCATGATTGAATTCATGATACATGATTCAATTCATGATTCGATTCATGATTCAATTCATTAATCATTTCATGATTCTTGATTCAATTCATGATTCATGATTCGATTCATGATTCATGATTCGATTCACAATTCATGATTCATTTCATGATTCTTGATTCATGATTCAATTCATGATTCAATTCATAATTCATGATTCGATTCATGATTCGATTCATGATTCATGATTCGATCCATGATTCATTTCATGATTTATGATTCAATTCATGATTTAGTTCATGATTCATGATTTATGATTCAATTCATAATTCATGATTCATGATTTATAATTCAATTCATGATTCAAATCATGATTCATGATTCATGATTCGATTCATGATTCATAATTCAATTCATGATTTAATTCATGATTCAGATTCGATTCATGATTCATGATTCGAGTCATGATTCATGATTCATGATTCAATTCATGATTCATAATTCAATTCATGATTCATGACTCAATTCATGATTCAGTTCATGATTCATTTCATAATTCATGATTCATGATTAATTTCATGATTTAATTCATGATTCATTTCATGATTCATGATTCATGATTCATATCATGTTTTAATTCATGATTCATGATTCAATTCATGATTCGATTCATGATTCATGATTCGATTCATGATTCATGATTCATGATTCATGAAAAGATTCATAATTCATGATTCATGATTCAATTCATGATTCATGATTCAATTCACGATTCACGATTCATGATTCATGATTCGATTCATGATTCATAATTCAATTCATGATTCATCATTCAATTCATGAATCAATTAATGATTCATTTCATAATTCATGATTCAATTCATGATTCATGATTTATTTCATGATTTAATTCATGATTCATTTCATGATTTATGATTCATGATTCAATTCATGATTCAATTCATGATTCATAATTCAATTCATGATTCATGATTCATGATTTGATTCATGATTCATGTTTCAATTCATGATTCATGATTCGATTCATGATTCATGATTCAATTCATGATTCATTTCATGATACAATTCATGATTAATGATTTAATTCATGATTCATGATTCGATTCACGATTCATGATTCGATTCATGATTGAATTCATGATTCATGATTGAATTCATGATTCATGATTCATTTCATGATTCATGATTCATTTCAAGATTCATGATTCATGATTCAATTCATGATTTAATTCATGATTCATGATTCGATTCATGATTCATGATTCGAGTCATGATTCATGATTCATGATTCAATTCAGGATTCATGATTAGATTCATAATCTATGATTCATGATTCAATTCATGATTCATAATTCAATTCATGATTCATGACTCAATTCATGATTCAATTCATGATTCATTTCATAATTCATGATTTAATTCATGATTTATGATTCATTTCATGATTTAATTCATGATTCATTTCATGATTCATGATTCATATCATGTTTCAATTCATGATTCATGATTCAATTCATGATTCATGATTCATGATTTGATTCATAATTTATAATTCATGATTCATTATTCAATTCATGATTCATGATTCAATTCATGATTCGATTCATGATTCATGATTCGATTCATAATTCATGATTCATGATTCATGAATGAATTCATGATTCATGATTCATGAATGAATTCATGATTCATGATTCATGATTCAATTCATGATTCATGATTCAATTCACGATTCACGATTCATGATTCATGATTCGATTCATGATTCATAATTCAATTCATGATTCATCATTCAATTCATGAATCAATTAATGATTCATTTCATAATTCATGATTCAATTCATGATTCATGATTCATTTCATGATTTAATTCATGATTCATTTCATGATTCATGATTCATGATTCAATTCATGTTTCAATTCATGATTCATGATTCAATTCATGATTCATGATTCGATTCATGATTCATGATTCGATTCACAATTCATGATTCATTTCATGATTCATGATTCATGATTCAATTCATGATTCAATTCATAATTCATGATTCGATTCATGATTCGATTCATGATTCATGATTCGATCCATGATTCATTTCATGATTCATGATTCAATTCATGATTTAGTTCATGATTCATGATTTATGATTCAATTCATAATTCATGATTCATGATTTATAATTCAATTCATGATTCAAATCATGATTCATGATTCATGATTCGATTCATGATTCATAATTCAATTCATGATTTAATTCATGATTCATGATTCGATTCATGATTCATGATTCGAGTCATGATTCATGATTCATGATTCAATTCATGATTCATAATTCAATTCATGATTCATGACTCAATTCATGATTCAGTTCATGATTCAATTCATGATTCATAATTCAATTCATGATTCATGACTCAATTCATGATTCAGTTCATGATTCATTTCATAATTCATGATTCATGATTAATTTCATGATTTAATTCATGATTCATTTCATGATTCATGATTCATGATTCATATCATGTTTTAATTCATGATTCATGATTCAATTCATGATTCGATTCATGATTCATGATTCGATTCATGATTCATGATTCATGATTCATGAAAAGATTCATAATTCATGATTCATGATTCAATTCATGATTCATGATTCAATTCACGATTCACGATTCATGATTCATGATTCGATTCATGATTCATAATTCAATTCATGATTCATCATTCAATTCATGAATCAATTAATGATTCATTTCATAATTCATGATTCAATTCATGATTCATGATTTATTTCATGATTTAATTCATGATTCATTTCATGATTTATGATTCATGATTCAATTCATGATTCAATTCATGATTCATAATTCAATTCATGATTCATGATTCATGATTTGATTCATGATTCATGTTTCAATTCATGATTCATGATTCGATTCATGATTCATGATTCAATTCATGATTCATTTCATGATACAATTCATGATTAATGATTTAATTCATGATTCATGATTCGATTCACGATTCATGATTCGATTCATGATTGAATTCATGATTCATGATTCATTTCATGATTCATGATTCATTTCATGATTCATGATTCATGATTCAATTCATGATTTAATTCATGATTCATGATTCGATTCATGATTCATGATTCGAGTCATGATTCATGATTCATGATTCAATTCAGGATTCATGATTAGATTCATAATCTATGATTCATGATTCAATTCATGATTCATAATTCAATTCATGATTCATGACTCAATTCATGATTCAATTCATGATTCATTTCATAATTCATGATTTAATTCATGATTCATGATTCATTTCATGATTTAATTCATGATTCATTTCATGATTCATGATTCATATCATGTTTCAATTCATGATTCATGATTCAATTCATGATTCATGATTCATGATTTGATTCATAATTTATAATTCATGATTCATTATTCAATTCATGATTCATGATTCAATTCATGATTCGATTCATGATTCATGATTCGATTCATAATTCATGATTCATGATTCATGAATGAATTCATGATTCATGATTCATGAATGAATTCATGATTCATGATTCATGATTCAATTCATGATTCATGATTCAATTCACGATTCACGATTCATGATTCATGATTCGATTCATGATTCATAATTCAATTCATGATTCATCATTCAATTCATGAATCAATTAATGATTCATTTCATAATTCATGATTCAATTCATGATTCATGATTCATTTCATGATTTAATTCATGATTCATTTCATGATTCATGATTCATGATTCAATTCATGTTTCAATTCATGATTCATGATTCAATTCATGATTCATGATTCGATTCATGATTCATGATTCGATTCACAATTCATGATTCATTTCATGATTCATGATTCATGATTCAATTCATGATTCAATTCATAATTCATGATTCGATTCATGATTCGATTCATGATTCATGATTCGATCCATGATTCATTTCATGATTCATGATTCAATTCATGATTTAGTTCATGATTCATGATTTATGATTCAATTCATAATTCATGATTCATGATTTATAATTCAATTCATGATTCAATTCATGATTCATGATTCATGATTCGATTCATGATTCATAATTCAATTCATGATTCGTGATTCATGGTTCATGATTCAATTCATGATTCATGATTAAATTAATGATTCAATTCATGATTCTTTTTATGAGTCATGAATTAATTCATGATTTAATTCATGATTCATGATTCGATTCATGATTCATGATTCGAGTCATGATTCATGATTTATGATTCAATTCATGATTCATAATTCAATTCATGATTCATGACTCAATTCATGATTCAGTTCATGATTCATTTCATAATTCATGATTCATGATTCATGATTCGA
>NW_027446760.1:0-45714 GCF_038048845.1 Mixophyes fleayi | reverse complement strand
TGAATTATGAATTGAATCATGAATCATGAATCATGAATTGAATCATGAATCATGAATCATGAATCATGAATTGAATCATAAATCATGAATCATGAATCGAATCATGAATCATGAATCATGAATTATGAATTGAATCATGAATCATGAATCATGAATTGAATCATGAATCATGAATCATGAATCATGAATTGAATCATAAATCATGAATCATAAATCGAATCATGAATCGAATCATGAATCATGAATCATGAATTGAATCATAAATCATGAATCATGAATCAAATCATGAATCATGAATCATGAATCATGAATCATGAATTGAATCATGAATCATAAATCATGAATTGAATCATGAATCATGAATCATGAATCATGAATTGAATCATGAATCATGAATTATGAATCATGAATCATGAATTGAATCATGAATCATGAATCATGAATCATGAATTGAATCATGAATCATGAATCATGAATCATCAATTGAATCATGAATCATGAATCATGAATTGAATCATGAATCAAATCATGAATCATGAATCAAATCATGAATCATGAATTGAATCATAATTTGAATCATGAATCATGAATCATGAATCATAAATTGAATCATGAATCATGAATCATGAATCGAATCATGAATCATGAATCAAGAATCATGAATCGAATCATGAATCATGAATCGAATCATAAATCATGAATCATGAATTGAATCATGAATCATGAATCATGAATCGAATCATGAATCATGAATCATGAATTGAATCATGAATCATGAATCATGAATCATGAATCATGAATCATGAATCATGAATCATGAATTGAATCATGAATCATGAATCATGAATCGAATCATGAATCATGAATCAAGAATCATGAATTGAATCATGAATCATGAATCGAATCATGAATCTTGAATCATGAATTGAATCATGAATCATAAATTGAATCATGAATCATAAATCATGAATCGAATCATGAATCATGAATCAAGAATCATGAATTGAATCATGAATCATGAATCGAATCATGAATCTTGAATCATGAATTGAATCATGAATCATGAATCATGAATCATGAATTGAATAATGAATCATGAATCAGGAATCGAATCATGAATCATGAGTAAAAAATCATGAATCGAATGATGAATCATTTATTGAATCAAGAATCATGAATCATGAATTATGAATTGAATCATGAATCATGGATCATGAATTGAATCATGAATCATGAATCATGAATTGAATCATAAATCATGAATCATGAATCGAATCATGAATCATGAATCAAGAATCAGAAATCGAATCATGAATCATGAATCGAATCATGAATCATGAATCATGAATTGAATCATAAATCATGAATCATGAATCAAATCATGAATCATGAATCATGAATCATGAATTGAATCATGAATCATAAATCATGAATTGAATCATGAATCATGAATCATGAATCATGAATCATGAATTGAATCATGAATCATGAATCATGAATCATGAATTGAATCATGAATCATGAATCATGAATCATCAATTAAATCATGAATCATGAATCATGAATTGAATCATGAATCAAATCATGAATCATGAATCAAATCATGAATCATGAATTGAATCATGATTTGAATCATGAATCATGAATCATGAATCATAAATTGAATCATGAATCATGAATCATGAATCGAATCATGAATCATGAATCAAGAATCATGAATCGAATCATGAATCATGAATAATGAATCGAATCATGAATCATGAATCGAATCATGAATCATGAATCATGAATTGAATCATGAATCATGAATCATGAATCATGAATCGAATCATGAATCATGAATCATGAATTGAATCATGAATCATGAATCATGAATCATGAATCATGAATCATGAATTGAATCATGAATCATGAATCATGAATCGAATCATGAATCATGAATCAAGAATCATGAATTGAATCATGAATCATGAATCGAATCATGAATCTTGAATCATGAATTGAATCATGAATCATGAATCATGAATCATGAATTGAATAATGAATCATGAATCATGAATCGAATCATGAATCATGAGTAAAAAATCATGAATCAAATGATGAATCATGAATTGAATCAAGAATCATGAATCATGAATTATGAATTGAATCATGAATCATGAATCATGAATTGAATCATGAATCATGAATCATGAATCATGAATTAAATCATAAATCATGAATCATGAATCGAATCATGAATCATGAATCAAGAATCATAAATCGAATCATGAATCATGAATCGAATCATGAATCATGAATCATGAATTGAATCATAAATCATGAATCATGAATCAAATCATGAATCATGAATCATGAATCATGAATCATGAATTGAATCATGAATCATGAATTGAATCATGAATCATAAATCATGAATTGAATCATGAATCATGAATCATGAATCATGAATCATGAATTGAATCATGAATCATGAATCATGAATCATGAATTGAATCATGAATCATGAATCATGAATCATCAATTGAATCATGAATCATGAATCATGAATTGAATCATGAATCAAATCATGAATCATGAATCAAATCATGAATCATGAATTGAATCATGATTTGAATCATGAATCATGAATCATGAATCATAAATTGAATCATGAATCATGAATCATGAATCGAATCATGAATCATGAATCAAGAATCATGAATCGAATCATGAATCATGAATCGAATCATGAATCATGAATCATGAATTGAATCATGAATCATGAATCATGAATCATGAATCGAATCATGAATCATGAATCATGAATTGAATCATGAATCATGAATCATGAATCATGAATTGAATCATGAATCATGAATCATGAATCGAATCATGAATCATGAATCAAGAATCATGAATTGAATCATGAATCATGAATCGAATCATGAATCTTGAATCATGAATTGAATCATGAATCATGAATTGAATAATGAATCATGAATCAGGAATCGAATCATGAATCATGAGTAAAAAATCATGAATCGAATGATGAATCATTTATTGAATCAAGAATCATGAATCATGAATTATAAATTGAATCATGAATCATGGATCATGAATTGAATCATGAATCATGGATCATGAATTGAATCATAAATCATGAATCATGAATCGAATCATGAATCATGAATCAAGAATCATAAATCGAATCATGAATCGAATCATGAATCATGAATCATGAATTGAATCATAAATCATGAATCATGAATCAAATCATGAATCATGAATCATGAATCATGAATCATGAATTGAATCATGAATCATAAATCATGAATTGAATCATGAATCATGAATCATGAATCATGAATCATGAATTGAATCATGAATCATGAATCATTAATTGAATCATGAATCATGAATCATGAATCATCAATTGAATCATGAATCATGAATCATGAATTGAATCATGAATCAAATCATGAATCTTGAATTGAATCATGAATCATGAATCATAAATTGAATCATGAATCATGAATTAAATCATGAATCATGAATCATGAATCATTAATTAAATCATAAGTCATGAATCTTGAATTGAATAATGAATTGAAATATGAATCATGAATCAAGAATTGAATCATGAATCATGAATCATGAATCATAAATTGAATCATGAATCATGAATTGAATCATGAATCGAATCATGAATCATGAATCATGAATTATATCATGAATCATGAATCGAATCTTGAATCATGAATCAAGAATCATGAATTGAATCATGAATCATCAATCGAATCATGAATCTTGAATCATGAATTGAATCATGAATCATGAATTGAATCATGAATCATGAATCATGTATCGAATCATGAATCATGAATCAAGAATCATGAATTGAATCATGAATCATGAATCGAATCATGAATCTTGAATCATGAATTGAATCATGAATCATGAATCATGAATCATGAATTGAATAATGAATCATGAATCATGAATCGAATCATGAATCATGAGTAAAAAATCATGAATCGAATCATGAATCATGATTTAAGAATCATTAATTGAATCATGAATCATGAATCGAATCATGAATCTTGAATCATGAATTGAATCATGAATCATGAATCATGAATCATGAATTGAATAATGAATCATGAATCATGAATCGAATCATGAATCATGAGTAAAAAATCATGAATCGAATCATGAATCATGAATTGAATCAAGAATCATGAATCATGAATTATGAATTGAATCATGAATCATGAATCATGAATTGAATCATGAATCATGAATCATGAATCATGAATTGAATCATAAATCATGAATCATGAATCGAATCATGAATCATGAATCAAGAATCATAAATCGAATCATGAATCATGAATCGAATCATGAATCATGAATCATGAATTGAATCATAAATCATGAATCATGAATCAAATCATGAATCATGAATCATGAATCATGAATCATGAATTGAATCATGAATCATAAATCATGAATTGAATCATGAATCATGAATCATGAATCATGAATCATGAATTGAATCATGAATCATGAATCATGAATCATGAATTGAATCATGAATCATGAATCATGAATCATCAATTGAATCATGAATCATGAATCATGAATTGAATCATGAATCAAATCATGAATCATGAATCAAATCATGAATCATGAATTGAATCATGATTTGAATCATGAATCATGAATCATGAATCATAAATTGAATCATGAATCATGAATCATGAATCGAATCATGAATCATGAATCAAGAATCATGAATCGAATCATGAATCGAATCATGAATCATGAATCATGAATTGAATCATGAATCATGAATCATGAATCGAATCATGAATCATGAATTGAATCATGAATCATGAATCATGAATCATGAATCATGAATCATGAATTGAATCATGAATCATGAATCATGAATCGAATCATGAATCATGAATCAAGAATCATGAATTGAATCATGAATCATGAATCGAATCATGAATCTTGAATCATGAATTGAATCATGAATCATAAATTGAATCATGAATCATAAATCATGAATCGAATCATAAATCATGAATCTTGAATCATGAATCGAATCATGAATCTTGAATCATGAATTGAATCATGAATCATGAATCATGAATCATGAATTGAATAATGAATCATGAATCAGGAATCGAATCATGAATCATGAGTAAAAAATCATGAATCGAATGATGAATCATTTATTGAATCAAGAATCATGAATCATGAATTATGAATTGAATCATGAATCATGGATCATGAATTGAATCATGAATCATAAATCATGAATTGAATCATGAATCATGAATCATGAATCATGAATTGAATCATGAATCATGAATCATGAATCATGAATTGAATCATGAATCATGAATCATGAATCATCAATTGAATCATGAATCATGAATCATGAATTGAATCATGAATCAAATCATGAATCATGAATCAAATCATGAATCATGAATTGAATCATGATTTGAATCATGAATCATGAATCATGAATCATAAATTGAATCATGAATCATGAATCATGAATCGAATCATGAATCATGAATCAAGAATCATGAATCGAATCATGAATCATGAATAATGAATCGAATCATGAATTATGAATCGAATCATGAATCATGAATCATGAATTGAATCATGAATCATGAATCGAATCATGAATCGTGAATCATGAATTGAATCATGAATCATGAATCATGAATCATGAATCATGAATCATGAATTGAATCATGAATCATGAATCATGAATCGAATCATGAATCATGAATCAAGAATCATGAATTGAATCATGAATCATGAATCGAATCATGAATCTTGAATCATGAATTGAATCATGAATCATGAATCATGAATCATGAATTGAATAATGAATCATGAATCATGAATCGAATGATGAATCATGAGTAAAAAATCATGAATCGAATGATGAATCATGAATTGAATCAAGAATCATGAATTATGAATTGAATCATGAATCATGAATCATGAATTGAATCATGAATCATGAATCATGAATCATGAATTAAATCATAAATCATGAATCATGAATCGAATCATGAATCATGAATCAAGAATCATAAATCGAATCATGAATCATGAATCGAATCATGAATCATGAATCATGAATTGAATCATAAATCATGAATCATGAATCAAATCATGAATCATGAATCATTAATCATGAATTGAATCATGAATCATGAATTGAATCATGAATCATAAATCATGAATTGAATCATGAATCATGAATCATGAATCATGAATCAAATCATGAATCATGAATTGAATCATGATTTGAATCATGAATCATGAATCATGAATCATAAATTGAATCATGAATAATGAATCATGAATCGAATCATGAATCATGAATCAAGAATCATGAATCGAATCATGAATCATGAATCGAATCATGAATCATGAATCATGAATTGAATCATGAATCATGAATCATGAATCATGAATCGAATCATGAATCATGAATCATGAATTGAATCATGAATCATGAATCATGAATCATGAATCATGAATCATGAATTGAATCATGAATCATGAATCATGAATCGAATCATGAATCATGAATCAAGAATCATGAATTGAATCATGAATCATGAATCGAATCATGAATCTTGAATCATGAATTGAATCATGAATCATGAATTGAATAATGAATCATGAATCAGGAATCGAATCATGAATCATGAGTAAAAAATCATGAATCGAATGATGAATCATTTATTGAATCAAGAATCATGAATCATGAATTATGAATTGAATCATGAATCATGGATCATGAATTGAATCATGAATCATGAATCATGAATTGAATCATAAATCATGAATCATGAATCGAATCATGAATCATGAATCAAGAATCATAAATCGAATCATGAATCGAATCATGAATCATGAATCATGAATTGAATCATAAATCATGAATCATGAATCAAATCATGAATCATGAATCATGAATCATGAATCATGAATTGAATCATGAATCATAA
Source organism: Mixophyes fleayi (assembly GCF_038048845.1). Classification (NCBI taxonomy): domain Eukaryota; kingdom Metazoa; phylum Chordata; class Amphibia; order Anura; family Limnodynastidae; genus Mixophyes; species Mixophyes fleayi. The sequence continues at coordinate 38,677 of NW_027446760.1, read as the reverse complement.
ATCATGAATTGAATCATGAATCATGAATCATGAATCATGAATCATGAATTGAATCATGAATCATGAATCATGAATCATTAATTGAATCATGAATCATGAATCATGAATCATCAATTGAATCATGAATCATGAATCATGAATTGAATCATGAATCAAATCATGAATCATGAATTGAATCATGAATCATGAATCATAAATTGAATCATGAATCATGAATTAAATCATGAATCATGAATCATGAATCATTAATTAAATCATAAGTCATGAATCTTGAATTGAATAATGAATTGAAATATGAATCATGAATCAAGAATTGAATCATGAATCATGAATCATGAATCATAAATTGAATCATGAATCATGAATTGAATCATGAATCGAATCATGAATCATGAATTATATCATGAATCATGAATCGAATCATGAATCTTGAATCATGAATTTAATCATGAATCATGAATCATGTATTGAATAATGAATCATGAATCATGAATCGAATCATGAATCATGAGTCAAGAATCGTGAATCGAATCATGAATCATGAATCATGAATCATGAATCATGAATCATGAATTGAATCATGAATCATGAATCATGAATTGAATCATGAATCATGAATCATGAATCATGAATCATGAATTGAATCATGAATCATGAATCATGAATTGAATCATGAATCATGTATTCAATAATGAATCATGAATCATGAATCGAATCATGAATCATGAGTCAAGAATCATGAATCGAATCATGAATCATGAATCATGAATCATGAATCATGAATTGAATCATGAATCATGAATTGAATCATGAATCATGAATCATGAATCATGAATCATGAATTGAATCATGAATCATGAATCATGAATCATGAATTGAATCATTAATCATGAATCTTGAATCATGAATCATGAATTGAATCATGAATCATGAATCATGAATCATGAATCATGAATTAAATCATGAATCATGAATCATGAATTAAATCATGAATCATGAATCATGAATCATGAATCATGAATTGAATCATGAATTGAATCATGAATCATGAATCATGAATCATGAATTAAATCATAAATCATGAATCATGAATCGAATCATGAATCATGAATTAAGAATCATAAATCGAATCATGAATCATGAATCGAATCATGAATCATGAATCATGAATTGAATCATAAATCATGAATCATGAATCAAATCATGAATCATGAATCATGAATCATGAATCATGAATCATGAATCGAATCATAATTCATGAATCATGAATCGAATCATGAATCATGAATCATGAATCATGAATTGAATCATGAGTCATTATCATGAATCATGAATTGAATCATGAATCATGAATCATGAATCGAATCATGAATCATGAATCAAGAATCATTGAATCGAATCAAGAATCATGAATCGAATCATGAATCATGAATCGAATCATGAATCATGAATCATGAATTGAAATCATGAATCATGAATCGTGAATCAAATCATGATTCATGAATCATGAATCATGAATCATGAATCATGAATTGAATCATGAATCATGAATTGAATCATGAATCATGAATCATGAATCATGAATCATGAATTGAATCATGAATCATGAATCATGATTGAATCATGAATCATGAATCATACATCATGAATCATGAATCATGAATTGAATCATGAATCATGAATTGAATCATGAATCATGAATCATTAATTGAATCATGAATCATGAATTAAATCCTGAATCATAAATTGAATTATGAATTGAACCATGAAGCATGAATCATGAATCGAATCATGAATCATGAATCATGAATCATGAATTGAATCATGAGTCATGAATCATGAATCATGAATTGAATCATGAATCATGAATCATGAATCAAATCATGAATCATGAATCAAGAATCATGAATCGAATCAAGAATCATGAATTGAATCATATATCATGAATCGAATCATGAATCATGAATCATGAATTGAATCATGAATCATGAATCGTGAATCGAATCATGAATCATGAATCATGAATCATGAATCATGAATTGAATCATGAATCATGAATTGAATCATGAATCATGAATCATGATTGAATCATGAATCATGAATCATGAATCATGAATCATTGAATCATGAATCATGAACCATGAATTGAATCATGAATCATAAATCATGAACTGAATCATGAATCATGAATCATACATCATGAATCATGAATCATGAATCATGAATCATGAATTGAATCATGAATCATGAATTGAATCATGAATCATGAATCATTAATTGAATCATGAATCATGAATCATGAATTAAATCCTGAATCATAAATTGAATTATGAATTGAACCATGAATCATGATCATAAATTGAACCATGAATCATGAATCATGAAGTGAATCATGAATCATAATTGAATCATGAATCATGAATCATGAATTAAATCCTGAATCATAAATTGAATTATGAATTGAACCATGAATCATGAATCATAAATTGAACCAGAATCATGAATCATAAAGTGAATCATGAATTGAATCATGAATCATGATTCATGAATTGAATCATGAATTGAATCATGAATTATAAATTAAATCATGAATCATGAATCATGAATTGAATCATGAATCATGAATCATGAATCATGAATCATGAATTGAATCATGAATCATGAATCATGAATCATGAATTGAATTATGATTCATGAATCATGAATCATAAATTGAATCATGAATCATGAATTGAATCATGAATCATGAATTGAATCATGAATCATGAATCTTGAATTGAATCATGAATTGAATTATGAATCATGAATCAAGAATTGAATCATGAATCATGAATCATGAATCATAAATTGAATCATGAATCATGAATCATAAATTGAATCATGAATTGAATCATGAATCATGAATCATGAATTGAATCATGAACCATGAATCGAATCATGAATCATGAATTGAATCATGAATCGAATCATGAATCATGAATCATGAATTGTATCATGAATCATGAATCGAATCATGAATCTTGAATCATGAATTGAATCATGGATCATGAATCATGAATCATGAATTGAATAATGAATCATGAATCATGAATCGAATCATGAATCATGATTGAATCATGAATCGAATCATGAATCATGAATTAAATCATGAATCATAAATTATGAATTGAATCATGAATCATGATTTAAGAATCATTAATCAAATCATTAATCATGAATCGAATAATGAATCATGAATCATGAATTGAATCATGAATCGAATCATGAATTGAATCATGAATCGAATCATGAATCATGAATCATAAATCATGAATCATGAATTGAAATATAAATCATGAATCATAAATTGAATCATGAATCATGAATCATGAATCATGAATCATGAATCATGAATCGAATCATGAATCATGAATCATGAATCATAAATTGAATTATGAATTGAACCATGAAGCATGAATCATGAATCGAATCATGAATCATGAATCATGAATCATGAATTGAATCATGAGTCATGAATCATGAATCATGAATTGAATCATGAATCATGAATCATGAATCAAATCATGAATCATGAATCAAGAATCATGAATCGAATCAAGAATCATGAATTGAATCATATATCATGAATCAAATCATGAATCATGAATCATGAATTGAATCATGAATCATGAATCGTGAATCGAATCATGAATCATGAATCATGAATCATGAATTGAATCATGAATCATGAATCATGAATTGAATCATGAATCATGAATCATGAATCATGAATCATGAATCATGAATCATGAATCATGAACCATGAATTGAATCATGAATCATAAATCATGAACTGAATCATGAATCATGAATCATACATCATAAATCATGAATCATGAATCATGAATCATGAATTGAATCATGAATCATGAATTGAATCATGAATCATGAATCATTAATTGAATCATGAATCATGAATCATGAATTAAATCCTGAATCATAAATTGAATTATGAATTGAACCATGAATCATGAAACATAAATTGAACCATGAATCATGAATCATGAAGTGAATCATGAATCATAATTGAATCATGAATCATGAATCATGAATTAAATCCTGAATCATATATTGAATTATGAATTGAACCATGAATCATGAATCATAAATTGAACCATGAATCATGAATCATAAAGTGAATCATGAATTGAATCATGAATCATGATTCATGAATTGAATCATGAATTGAATCATGAATTATAAATTAAATCATGAATCATGAATCATGAATTGAATCATGAATCATGAATCATGAATCATGAATTGAATCATGAATCATGAATCATGAATCATGAATTGAATTATGATTCATGAATCATGAATCATAAATTGAATCATGAATCATGAATTGAATCATGAATCATGAATTGAATCATGAATCATGAATCTTGAATTGAATCATGAATTGAATTATGAATCATGAATCAAGAATTGAATCATGAATCATGAATCATGAATCATAAATTGAATCATGAATCATGAATCATAAATTGAATCATGAATCATGAATCATGAATCATGAATTGAATCATGAACCATGAATCGAATCATGAATCATGAATTGAATCATGAATCGAATCATGAATCATGAATCATGAATTGTATCATGAATCATGAATCGAATCATGAATCTTGAATCATGAATTGAATCATGGATCATGAATCATAATCATGAATTGAATAATGAATCATGAATCATGAATCGAATCATGAATCATGAATTGAATCATGAATCGAATCATGAATCATGAATTAAATCATGAATCATAAATTATGAATTGAATCATGAATCATGATTTAAGATCATTAATCAAATCATTAATCATGAATCGAATAATGAATCATGAATCATGAATTGAATCATGAATCGAATCATGAATTGAATCATGAATCGAATCATGAATCATGAATCATAACTCATGAATCATGAATTGAAATATAAATCATGAATCATAAATTGAATCATGAATCATGAATCATGAATCATGAATCATGAATCATGAATCATGAATCGAATCATGAATCATGAATCATGAATTATGAATTGAATTATGAATCATGAATCATGAATTGAATCATGAATCATGAATAATGAATCATAATTCATGAATTGAATCATAAATCATGAATCATGAATTGAATCATGAATCATAAATCGAATCATGAATCATGAATCATAAATCGAATCATGAATCATGAATCATGAATCAAATCATTAATCATGAATCATGAATCATGAATTGAATCATGAATCATGAATCATGAATCGAATCATGAATCATGAATCATGAATTGAATCATGAATCATGAATCATGAATCATGAATCATGAATTGAATCATGAATCATGAATCGAATCATGAATCGAATCATAAATCGAATCATGAATCATGAATCATGAATTGTATCATGAATCATGAATCGAATCATGAATCTTGAATCATGAATTGAATCATGAATCATGAATCATGATTTGAATCATGAATCATGAATCGTGAATCGAATTCGAATCATGAATCATGAATCATGAATCATGAATCATGAATTGAATCATGAATCATGAATTGAATCATGAATTATGAATCAAGAATCATGAATCAAATCATGAATCATGAATTAATTCATGAATCATGAATCATGAATCATGATTGAATCATGAATCATGAATCATGAATCATGAATTGAATCATGAATCATGAATCATGAATCGAATCATGAATCATGAGTCAAGAATCATGAATCAAATCATGAATCATGAATTAATTCATGAATCATGAATCATGAATCATGAATTGAATCATGAATCATGAATCATGAATCATGAATTGAATCATGAATCATGAATCATGAATCGAATCATGAATCATGAATCAAGAATCATGAATCGAATCATGAATCATGAATTGAATCATGAATCAAATCATGAATTAGATCATGAATCATGAATCATGAATCATGAATCGAATCATGAATCATGAATCATGAATCGAATCATGAATCATGAATCATAAATCATGAATCATGATCGAATCATGAATCATGAGTCAAGAATCATGAATCGAATCATGATTCATGAATCATGAATCAAATCATGAATCATGAAGTCAAGAATCATGAATCGAATCATGATTCATGAATCATGAATTGAATCATGAATCATGAATTATGAATTGAATCATGAATCATGAATCATGAATTGAATCATGAATCATGAATCATGAATCATGAATCGAATCATGAATCATGAATCATGAATCATGAATCATGAATCATGAATAATGAATCGAATCATGAATCATGAATCATGAATCCTGAATCATAAATCATGAATCATGAATTGAATCATAAATCATGAATCATGAATTGAATCATGAATCATGAATCATGAATCATGAATCGAATCATGAATCATGAATCATGAATCATGAATTGAATCATGAATCATGAATCATGAATCATGAATTGAATCATGAATCATGAATCATGAATCATGAATCATAAATCGAATCTTGAATCATGAATCATGAATCGAATCATTAATCATGAATCATGAATCATGAATTGAATCATGAATCATGAATCATAAATCGAATCATGAATCATAAATCATGAATTGAATCATGAATCATGAATCATGAATCATAAATTGAATCATGAATCATGAATCGAATCATGAATCATGAATTGAATCATAAATCGAATCATGAATCATGAATCATGAATTGTATCATGAATCATGAATCGAATCATGAATCTTGAATCATGAATTGAATCATGAATCATGAATTTAATAATGAATCATGTATCATGAATCGAATCATGAATCATGAGTCAAGAATCATGAATCCAATCATGAATCATGAATTGAATCATGAATCATGAATCATGAATCATGAATCATGAATTGAATCATGAATCATGAATCATGAATTGAATCATGAATCATGAATCATGAATCATGAATCATGAATTGAATCATGAATCATGAATCATGAATCAAATCATGAATCATGAATCAAGAATCATGAATCGAATCATGAATCATGAATCATGAATCATGAATCATGAATTGAATCATAAATCATGAATCATGAATTGAATCATGAATCATGAATCATGAATCATGAATCATAAATCGAATCATGAATCATGAATCATGAATCGAATCATGAATCATGAATCATGAATTGAATCATGAATCATGAATCATGAATTATGAATTGAATCATGAATCATGAATCATGAATTGAATCATGAATCATGGATCATGAATCATGAATCATGAATCATGCATCATGAATCATAATCGAATCATGAATCATGAATCATGAATTGAATCATGAATCATGAATCATGCATCATGAATCATAAATCGAATCATGAATCATGAATCGAATCATAATTTCATGAATCATGAATCATGAATTGGATCATGAATCATGAATCGAATCATGAATCATGAATCATGAATTGAATCTTGAATCATGAATTGAATCATGAATCATGAATCTTGAATCATGAATCATGAATTGAATCATGAATCATGAATCATGAATCATGAATCATGAATCATGAATTGAATCATGAATCGAATCATGAATCATGAATCATGAGTCATGAATCATGAATCATGATTCGAATAATGAATCATGAATCATGAATCGAATCATGAATCATGAATCAAGAATCATGAATCGAATCATGAATCATGAATCGAATCATGAATCATGAATCATGAATCGAATCATGAATCATGAATTGAATCATGAATCATGAATCATGAATCATGAATCATGAATTGAATCATGAATCATGAATCATAAATTATGAATCTTAAATCGAATCATGAATCATGAATCATGAATTATGAATCTTTAATCGAATCATGAATTATGAATCATGAATCGAATCATGAATCATGAATCGAATCATGAATCATGAATCATGAATCGAATCATGAATCATGAATCGTGAATCATGAATCATGAATTGAATCATGAATCATGAATCATGAATTGAATCATAAATCATGAATCATGAATCATGAATCATGAATCATGAATCATAAATCGAATCATGAATCATGAATCATGAATCATGAATCATGAATCATGAATTATGAATCATGAATCATGAATCATGAATTGAATCATGAATCATGAATCATGAATTATGAATTGAATCATGAATCATGAATTTAATCATGAATCATGAATCATGAATCATGAATCATGAATTGAATCATGAATCATGAATCATGAATCATGAATCATGAATCATAAATCGAATCATGAATCATGAATCGAATCATGAATCATAAATCATGAATTGAATCATGAATCATGAATTGAATCATGAATCATGAATTGAATCATGAATCTTGAATCATGAATCATGAATTGAATCATGAATCATGAATCATGAATCATGAATCATGAATCATGAATCATGAATTGAATCATGAATCATGAATCATGAATCGAATCATGAATCATGAATCATGAATTGAATCATGAATCATGAATCATGAATCGAATCATGAATCATGAATCATGAATCATGAGTCATGAATCATGAATCATGAATCGAATCATGAATCATGAATCATGAATTGAATCATGAAACATTAATCATGAATCATGAATCATGAATTGAATCATGAATCATGAATCATGAATTGAATCATGAATCATGAATCATGAATCGAATCATGAATCATGAATCATGAATCATGAATTAAATCATAAATCATGAATCATGAATTGAATCATGAATCATGAATTATGAATTGAATCAAGAATCATGAATCATGAATTGAATCATGAATCATGAATCATGAATCATGAAACATGAATCATGAATCATGAATCATGAATCATGAATCATGAATTGAATCATAAATCATGAATCATGAATTGAATCATGAATCATGAATCTTGAATCATGAATCAGGAATTGAATCATGAATCATGAATTGAATCATGAATCATGAATCATGAATCATGAATCATGAATCATGAATCATAAATCGAATCATGAATCATGAATCGAATCATGAATCATGAATCATGAATTGAATCATGAATCATGAATCATGAATTATGAATTGAATCATGAATCATGAATCATGAATCATGAATCATGAATCATGAATCATGCATCATGAATGATAAATCGAATCATGAATCATGAATCGAATCATGAATCATGAATCATGAATTGAATCATGAATCATGAATCATGAATCGAATCTTGAATCATGAATCATCAATCATGAATTAAATCATAAATCATGAATCATGAATTGAATCATGAATCATGAATCATGAATTGAATCATGAATCATGAATCATGAATCATGAATCATGAATCATGCATCATGAATGATAAATCGAATCATGAATCATGAATCGAATCATGAATCATGAATCATGAATTGAATCATGAATCATGAATCATGAATCGAATCATGAATCATGAATCATGAATCATGAATTAAATCATAAATCATGAATCATGAATTGAATCATGAATCATGAATTATGAATTGAATCAAGAATCATGAATCATGAATTGAATCATGAATTAAATCATAAATCATGAATCATGAATTGAATCATGAATCATGAATTATGAATTGAATCAAGAATCATGAATCATGAATTGAATCATGAATCATGAATCATGAATCATGAAACATGAATCATGAATCATGAATCATGAATCATGAATCATGAATTGAATCATAAATCATGAATCATGAATTGAATCATGAATCATGAATCTTGAATCATGAATCAGGAATTGAATCATGAATAATGAATTGAATCATGAATCATGAATCATGAATCATGAATCATGAATCATGAATTGAATCATGAATCATGAATCATGATCGAATAATGAATCATGAATCATGAATTGAATAATGAATCATGAATCATGAATCGAATCATGAATCATGAATCAAGAATCATGAATCGAATCATGAATCATGAATCGAATCATGAATCATGAATCATGAATTGAATCATGAATCATGAATCATGAATCATGAATCATGAATCATGAATCATGAATCGAATCATGAATCATGAATCATGAATCATGAATTGTATCATGAATCATGAATCGAATCATGAATCTTGAATCATGAATTGAATCATGAATCATGAATTTAATAATGAATCATGAATCATGAATCGAATCATGAATCATGAGTCAAGAATCATGAATCGAATCATGAATCATGAATTGAATCATGAATCATGAATCATGAATTGAATCATGAATCATGAATCATGAATCATGAATTGAATCATGAATCATGAATCATGAATCGAATCATAAATCATGAATCAAGAATCATGAATGTAATTTTGAATCATGAATTGAATCATGAATCAAATCATGAATTAGATCATGAATCATGAATCATGAATCATGAATCGAATCATGAATCATGAATCATGAATCATGAATCATGAATTGAATCATAAATCATGAATCATGAATTGAATCATGAATCATGAATCATGAATCATGAATCATAAATCGAATCATGAATCATGAATCATGAATCGAATCATGAATCATGAATCATGAATTGAATCATGAATCATGAATCATGAATTATGAATTGAATCATGAATCATGAATCATGAATTGAATCATGAATCATAAATCATGCATCATGAATGATAAATCGAATAATGAATCATGAATCGAATCATGAATCATGAATCATGAATTAAATCATAAATCATGAATCATGAATTGAATCATGAATCATGAATCATGAATTGAATCATGAATCATGAATCATGAATCATGAATCATGAATCATGCATCATGAATGATAAATCGAATCATGAATCATGAATCGAATCATGAATCATGAATCATGAATCATGAATTAAATCATAAATCATGAATCATGAATTGAATCATGAATCATGAATCATGAATCGAATCATGAATCATGAATCATGAATCATGAATTAAATCATAAATCATGAATCATGAATTGAATCATGAATCATGAATTATGAATTGAATCATGAATCATGAATCATGAATTGAATCATGAATCATGAATCATGAATCATGAATCATGAATCAAATCATGAATCATGAATCATGAATCATGAATTGAATCATAAATCATGAATCATGAATTGAATCATGAATCATGAATCTTGAATCATGAATCAGGAATTGAATCATGAATAATGAATTGAATCATGAATCATGAATCATGAATCATGAATCATGAATTGAATCATGAATCATGAATCATGAATTGAATAATGAATCATGAATCATGAATTGAATAATGAATCATGAATCATGAATCGAATCATGAATCATGAATCAAGAATCATGAATCGAATCATGAATCATGAATCGAATCATGAATCATGAATCATGAATTGAATCATGAATCATGAATCATGAATCATGAATCGAATCATGAATCATGAATCATGAATCGAATCATGAATCATGAATCGAATCATGAATCATGAATCATGAATTGAATCATGAATCATGAATCATGAATTGAATCATGAATCATGAATCATGAATTGAATCATGAATCATGAATCATAAATTATGAATCTTAGATCGAATCATGAATCATGAATCATGAGTCATGAATTATGAATCTTAAATCGAATCATGAATCATAAATCATGAATCGAATCATGAATCATGAATCATAAATTGAATCATAATTCATGAATCATAAATTTAATCATGAATCATGAATCATGATTGAATCATGAATTGAATCATGAATTGAATCATGAATCATGAATCATGAATTGAATCATGAATCATGAATTGAATCATGAACCATGAAATCGAATCATGAATCATGAATTGAATCATGAATCATGAATCATGAATCATGAATTGAATAATAATCATGAATCATGAATCGAATCATGAATCATGAGTCAAGAATCATGAATCTAATCATGAATCATGAATCGAATCATGAATCATGAATTGCATCATAAATCGAATCATGAATCATGAATCATGAATCATGAATCATGAATCATGAATTGTATCATGAATCATGAATCGAATCATGAATCTTGAATCATGAATTGAATCATGAATCCTGAATTTAATAATGAATCATGAATCATGAATCGAATCATGAATTGAATCATGAATCATATATCAAGAATCATGAATCGAATCATGAATCATGAATTGAATCATGAATCATGAATTGAATCATGAATCATGAATTGAATCATGAATCATAAATCATGAATCATGAATTGAATCATGAATCATATATCAAGAATCATGAATGTAATTTTGAATCATGAATTGAATCATGAATCAAATCATGAATTAGATCATGAATCATGAATCATGAATCATGAATCATGAATCATGAATCATGAATCATGAATTGAATCATAAATCATGAATCATGAATCATGAATCATGAATCATGAATTGAATCATAAATCATGAATCATGAATTGAATCATGAATCATGAATCATGAATCATGAATCATAAATCGAATCATGAATCATGAATCATGAATCGAATCATGAATCATGAATCATGAATTGAATCATGAATCATGAATCATGAATTGAATCATGAATCATGAATCATGAATTATGAATTAAATCATGAATCATGAATCATGAATTGAATCATGAATCATGAATCATGAATCATGAATCATGAATCATGGCATCATGAATGATAAATCGAATCATGAATCATGAATCGAATCATGAATCATGAATCATGAATCATGAATTAAATCATAAATCATGAATCATGAATTGAATCATGAATCATGAATCATGAATTGAATCATGAATCATGAATCATGAATCATGAATTATGAATCATGAATCGAATCATGAATCATGAATCGAATCATGAATCATGAATCATGAATTGAATCATGAATCATGAATCATGAATCATGAATCGAATCATGAATCATGAATCATGAATCGAATCATGAATCATGAATCGAATCATGAATCATGAATCATGAATTGAATCATGAATCATGAATCATGAATCATGAATCATGAATTGAATCATGAATCATGAATCATGAATTGAATCATGAATCATGAATCATAAATTATGAATCTTAGATCGAATCATGAATCATGAATCATGAGTCATGAATTATGAATCTTAAATCGAATCATGAATCATAAATCATGAATCGAATCATGAATCATGAATCATAAATTGAATCATAATTCATGAATCATAAATTTAATCATGAATTATGAATCATGAATTGAATCATGAATTGAATCATGAATTGAATCATGAATCATGAATCATGAATTGAATCATGAATCATGAATTGAATCATGAACCATGAATCGAATCATGAATCATGAATTGAATCATGAATCATGAATCATGAATCATGAATTGAATAATTAATCATGAATCATGAATCGAATCATGAATCATGAGTCAAGAATCATGAATCTAATCATGAATCATGAATCGAATCATGAATCATGAATTGCATCATAAATCGAATCATGAATCATGAATCATGAATCATGAATCATGAATCATGAATTGTATCATGAATCATGAATCGAATCATGAATCTTGAATCATGAATTGAATCATGAATCCTGAATTTAATAATGAATCATGAATCATGAATCTGAATCATGAATCATGAGTCAAGAATCATGAATCGAATCATGAATCATGAATTGAATCATGAATCATGAATTGAATCATGAATCATGAATTGAATCATGAATCATAAAATCATGAATCATGAATTGAATCATGAATCATATATCAAGAATCATGAATGTAATTTTTAATCATGAATTGAATCATGAATAAAATCATGAATTAGATCATGAATCATGAATCATGAATCGAATCATGAATCATGAATCATGAATTGAATCATAAATCATGAATCATGAATTGAATCATGAATCATGAATCATGAATCATGAATCATGAATCATGAATCATAAATCGAATCATAAATCATGAATCATGAATCGAATCATGAATCATGAATCATGAATTGAATCATGAATCATGAATCATGAATTGAATCATGAATCATGAATCATGAATTATGAATTGAATCATGAATCATGAATCATGAATTGAATCATGAATCATGAATCATGAATCATGAATCATGAATCATGCATCATGAATGATAAATCAAATCATGAATCATGAATCGAATCATGAATCATGAATCATGAATTAAATCATAAATCATGAATCATGAATTGAATCATGAATCATGAATCATGAATTGAATCATGAATCATGAATCATGAATTATGAATCATAAATCGAATCATGAAATATGAGTTGAATCACGATTCGAATCATGAATTGAATCATGAATCATGAATTGAATCATGAGTCATAAATCTTGAATCATGAATCAGGAATTAAATCATGAATAATGAATTGAATCATGAATCATGAATCATGAATCATGAATCATGAATCATGAATTGAATCATGAATCATGAATCATGAATCATGAATCATGAATTGAATCATGAATCATGAATCATGAATTGAATAATGAATCATGAATCATGAATTGAATAATGAATCATAAATCATGAATCGAATCATGAATCATGAATCAAGAATCATGAATCGAATCATGAATCATGAATCATGAATTGAATCATGAATCATGAATCATGAATCATGAATCATGAATCATGAATCGTAATCATGAATCATGAATCGAATCATGAATCATGAATCGAATCATGAATCATGAATCATGAATTCGAATCATGAATCATGAATCATGAATCATGAATTGAATCATGAATCATGAATCATGAATTGAATCATGAATCATGAATCATAAATTATGAATCTTAAATCGAATCATGAATCATGAATCATGAATCATGAATTATGAATCTTAAATCGAATCATGAATCATGAATCATGAATCGAATCATGAATCATGAATAATAAATTGAATCATGAATCATGAATCATAAATTTAATCATGAATCATGTATCATGAATTGAATCATGAATTGAATCATGAATCATGAATTGAATCATGAACCATGAATCAAATCATGAATCATGAATTGAATCATGAATCATGAATCATGAATTGAATAATTAATCATGAATCATGAATCGAATCATGAATCATGAGTCAAGAATCATGAATCTAATCATGAATCATGAATCAAATCATGAATCATGAATTGCATCATAAATCGAATCATGAATCATGAATCGAATCATGAATCATGAATTGCATCATAAATCGAATCATGAATCATGAATCATGAACCATGAATCATGAATCATGAATCATGAATCATGAATCATGAATTGTATCATGAATCGAATCATGAATCATGAGTCAAGAATCATGAATCGAATCATGAATCATGAATTTAATAATGAATCATGAATCATGAATCGAATCATGAATCATGAATCGAATCATGAATCATGAGTCAAGAATCCATGATCGAATCATGAATTGAATCATGAATCATGAATTGAATCATGAATCATAAATCATGAATCATGAATTGAATCATGAATCATGAATCAAGAATCATGAATGTAATTTTGAATCATGAATTGAATCATGAATCAAATCATGAATTAGATCATGAATCATGAATCATGAATCATGAATCGAATCATGAATCATGAATCATGAACCATGAATTGAATCATAAATCATGAATCATGAATCATGAATCATGAATCATAAATTGAATCATGAATCATGAATCATAAATCGAATCATGAATCATGAATCATGAATCGAATCATGAATCATGAATCATGAATTGAATCATGAATCATGAATCATGAATTATGAATTGAATCATGAATCATCAATCATGAATTGAATCATGAATCATGAATCATGAATGAATCATGAATCATGAATCATAAATTATGAATCTTAAATCGAATCATGAATCATGAATCATGAATTATGAATCTTAAATCGAATCATGAATCATGAATCATGAATCGAATCATGAATCATGAATCATAAATTGAATCATGAATCATGAATCATAAATTTAATCATGAATCATGAATCATGAATTGAATCATGAATTGAATCATGAATCATGAATCATGAATTGAATCATGAATCATGAATTGAATCATGAACCATGAATCGAATCATGAATCATGAATTGAATCATGAATCATGAATCATGAATCATGAATTGAATAATTAATCATGAATCATGAATCGAATCATGAGTCAAGAATCATGAATCTAATCATGAATCATGAATCAAATCATGAATCATGAATTGCATCATAAATCGAATCATGAATCATGAATCGAATCATGAATCATGAATTGCATCATAAATCGAAACATGAATCATGAATCATGAACTATGAATCATGAATCATGAATCATGAATCATGAATCATGAATCATGAATCATGAATCATGAATTGTATCATGAATCGAATCATGAATCATGAGTCAAGAATCATGAATCGAATCATGAATCATGAATTTAATAATGAATCATGAATCATGAATCGAATCATGAATCATGAATCGAATCATGAATCATGAGTCAAGAATCATGAATCGAATCATGAATTGAATCATGAATCATGAATTGAATCATGAATCATGAATTGAATCATGAATCATAAATCATGAATCATGAATTGAGTCATGAATCATGAATCAAGAATCATGAATGTAATTTTGAATCATGAATTGAATCATGAATCAAATCATGAATTAGATCATGAATCATGAATCATGAATCATGAATCGAATCATGAATCATGAATCATGAATTGAATCATAAATCATGAATCATGAATCATGAATCATGAATCATGAATTGAATCATAAATCATGAATCATGAATTGAATCATGAATCATGAATCATGAATCATTAATCATGAATCATAAATCGAATCATGAATCATGAATCATGAATCGAATCATGAATCATGAATCATGAATTGAATCATGAATCATGAATCATGAATTATGAATTGAATCATGAATCATGAATCATGAATTGAATCATGAATCATGAATCATGAATTGAATCATGAATCATGAATCATAAATTATGAATCTTAAATCGAATCATGAATCATGAATCATGAATCATGAATTATGAATCTTAAATCGAATCATGAATCATGAATCATGAATCGAATCATGAATCATGAATCATAAATTGAATCATGAATCATGAATCATAAATTTAATCATGAATCATGAATCATGAATTGAATCATGAATTGAATCATGAATCATGAATCATGAATTGAATCATGAATCATGAATTGAATCATGAACCATGAATCAAATCATGAATCATGAATTGAATCATGAATCATGAATCATGAATCATGAATTGAATAATTAATCATGAATCATGAATCGAATCATGAATCATGAGTCAAGAATCATGAATCTAATCATGAATCATGAATCAAATCATGAATCATGAATTGCATCATAAATCGAATCATGAATCATGAATCGAATCATGAATCATGAATTGCATCATAAATCGAATCATGAATCATGAATCATGAACCATGAATCATGAATCATGAATCATGAATCATGAATCATGAATTGTATCATGAATCGAATCATGAATCATGAGTCAAGAATCATGAATCGAATCATGAATCATGAATTTAATAATGAATCATGAATCATGAATCGAATCATGAATCATGAATCGAATCATGAATCATGAGTCAAAAATCATGAATCGAATCATAAATTGAATCATGAATCATGAATTGAATCATGAATCATGAATTGAATCATGAATCATAAATCATGAATCATGAATTGAATCATGAATCATGAATCAAGAATCATGAATGTAATTTTGAATCATGAATTGAATCATGAATCAAATCATGAATTAGATCATGAATCATGAATCATGAATCGAATCATGAATCATGAATCATGAATCATGAATTGAATCATAAATCATGAATCATGAATCATGAATCATGAATTGAATCATAAATCATGAATCATGAATTGAATCATGAATCATGAATCATGAATCGAATCATGAATCATGAATCATGAATCATGAATTAAATCATAAATCATGAATCATGAATTGAATCATGAATCATGAATTATGAATTGAATCAAGAATCATGAATCATGAATTGAATCATGAATCATGAATCATGAATCATGAAACATGAATCATGAATCATGAATCATGAATCATGAATCATGAATTGAATCATAAATCATGAATCATGAATTGAATCATGAATCATGAATCTTGAATCATGAATCAGGAATTGAATCATGAATAATGAATTGAATCATGAATCATGAATCATGAATCATGAATCATGAATCATGAATTGAATCATGAATCATGAATCATGAATCGAATAATGAATCATGAATCATGAATTGAATAATGAATCATGAATCATGAATCGAATCATGAATCATGAATCAAGAATCATGAATCGAATCATGAATCATGAATCGAATCATGAATCATGAATCATGAATTGAATCATGAATCATGAATCATGAATCATGAATCATGAATCATGAATCATGAATCGAATCATGAATCATGAATCATGAATCATGAATTGTATCATGAATCATGAATCGAATCATGAATCTTGAATCATGAATTGAATCATGAATCATGAATTTAATAATGAATCATGAATCATGAATCGAATCATGAATCATGAGTCAAGAATCATGAATCGAATCATGAATCATGAATTGAATCATGAATCATGAATCATGAATTGAATCATGAATCATGAATCATGAATCATGAATTGAATCATGAATCATGAATCATGAATCGAATCATAAATCATGAATCAAGAATCATGAATGTAATTTTGAATCATGAATTGAATCATGAATCAAATCATGAATTAGATCATGAATCATGAATCATGAATCATGAATCGAATCATGAATCATGAATCATGAATCATGAATTGAATCATAAATCATGAATCATGAATTGAATCATGAATCATGAATCATGAATCATGAATCATGAATCATAAATCGAATCATGAATCATGAATCATGAATCGAATCATGAATCATGAATCATGAATTGAATCATGAATCATGAATCATGAATTATGAATTGAATCATGAATCATGAATCATGAATTGAATCATGAATCATGAATCATGCATCATGAATGATAAATCGAATAATGAATCATGAATCGAATCATGAATCATGAATCATGAATTAAATCATAAATCATGAATCATGAATTGAATCATGAATCATGAATCATGAATTGAATCATGAATCATGAATCATGAATCATGAATCATGAATCATGCATCATGAATGATAAATCGAATCATGAATCATGAATCGAATCATGAATCGAATCATGAATCATGAATCATGAATCATGAATTAAATCATAAATCATGAATCATGAATTGAATCATGAATCATGAATCATGAATCGAATCATGAATCATGAATCATGAATCATGAATTAAATCATAAATCATGAATCATGAATTGAATCATGAATCATGAATTATGAATTGAATCATGAATCATGAATCATGAATTGAATCATGAATCATGAATCATGAATCATGAATCATGAATCAAATCATGAATCATGAATCATGAATCATGAATTGAATCATAAATCATGAATCATGAATTGAATCATGAATCATGAATCTTGAATCATGAATCAGGAATTGAATCATGAATAATGAATTGAATCATGAATCATGAATCATGAATCATGAATCATGAATTGAATCATGAATCATGAATCATGAATTGAATAATGAATCATGAATCATGAATTGAATAATGAATCATGAATCATGAATCGAATCATGAATCATGAATCAAGAATCATGAATCGAATCATGAATCATGAATCGAATCATGAATCATGAATCATGAATTGAATCATGAATCATGAATCATGAATCATGAATCGAATCATGAATCATGAATCATGAATCGAATCATGAATCATGAATCGAATCATGAATCATGAATCATGAATTGAATCATGAATCATGAATCATGAATCATGAATCATGAATTGAATCATGAATCATGAATCATGAATTGAATCATGAATCATGAATCATAAATTATGAATCTTAGATCGAATCATGAATCATGAATCATGAGTCATGAATTATGAATCTTAAATCGAATCATGAATCATAAATCATGAATCGAATCATGAATCATGAATCATAAATTGAATCATAATTCATGAATCATAAATTTAATCATGAATCATGAATCATGAATTGAATCATGAATTGAATCATGAATTGAATCATGAATCATGAATCATGAATTGAATCATGAATCATGAATTGAATCATGAACCATGAATCGAATCATGAATCATGAATTGAATCATGAATCATGAATCATGAATCATGAATTGAATAATTAATCATGAATCATGAATCGAATCATGAATCATGAGTCAAGAATCATGAATCTAATCATGAATCATGAATCGAATCATGAATCATGAATTGCATCATAAATCGAATCATGAATCATGAATCATGAATCATGAATCATGAATCATGAATCATGAATTGTATCATGAATTATGAATCGAATCATGAATCTTGAATCATGAATTGAATCATGAATCCTGAATTTAATAATGAATCATGAATCATGAATCGAATCATGAATCATGAGTCAAGAATCATGAATCGAATCATGAATCATGAATTGAATCATGAATCATGAATTGAATCATGAATCATGAATTGAATCATGAATCATAAATCATGAATCATGAATTGAATCATGAATCATATATCAAGAATCATGAATGTAATTTTGAATCATGAATTGAATCATGAATCAAATCATGAATTAGATCATGAATCATGAATCATGAATCATGAATCATGAATCATGAATCATGAATCATGAATTGAATCATAAATCATGAATCATGAATCATGAATCATGAATCATGAATTGAATCATAAATCATGAATCATGAATTGAATCATGAATCATGAATCATGAATCATGAATCATGAATCATAAATCGAATCATGAATCATGAATCATGAATCGAATCATGAATCATGAATCATGAATTGAATCATGAATCATGAATCATGAATTGAATCATGAATCATGAATCATGAATTATGAATTAAATCATGAATCATGAATCATGAATTGAATCATGAATCATGAATCATGAATCATGAATCATGAATCATGCATCATGAATGATAAATCGAATCATGAATCATGAATCGAATCATGAATCATGAATCATGAATCATGAATTAAATCATAAATCATGAATCATGAATTGAATCATGAATCATGAATCATGAATTGAATCATGAATCATGAATCATGAATCATGAATTATGAATCATGAATCGAATCATGAATCATGAATCGAATCATGAATCATGAATCATGAATTGAATCATGAATCATGAATCATGAATCATGAATCGAATCATGAATCATGAATCATGAATCGAATCATGAATCATGAATCGAATCATGAATCATGAATCATGAATTGAATCATGAATCATGAATCATGAATCATGAATCATGAATTGAATCATGAATCATGAATCATGAATTGAATCATGAATCATGAATCATAAATTATGAATCTTAGATCGAATCATGAATCATAAATCATGAATCGAATCATGAATCATGAATCATAAATTGAATCATAATTCATGAATCATAAATTTAATCATGAATTATGAATCATGAATTGAATCATGAATTGAATCATGAATTGAATCATGAATCATGAATCATGAATTGAATCATGAATCATGAATTGAATCATGAACCATGAATCGAATCATGAATCATGAATTGAATCATGAATCATGAATCATGAATCATGAATTGAATAATTAATCATGAATCATGAATCGAATCATGAATCATGAGTCAAGAATCATGAATCTAATCATGAATCATGAATCGAATCATGAATCATGAATTGCATCATAAATCGAATCATGAATCATGAATCATGAATCATGAATCATGAATCATGAATTGTATCATGAATCATGAATCGAATCATGAATCTTGAATCATGAATTGAATCATGAATCCTGAATTTAATAATGAATCATGAATCATGAATCGAATCATGAATCATGAGTCAAGAATCATGAATCGAATCATGAATCATGAATTGAATCATGAATCATGAATTGAATCATGAATCATGAATTGAATCATGAATCATAAATCATGAATCATGAATTGAATCATGAATCATATATCAAGAATCATGAATGTAATTTTTAATCATGAATTGAATCATGAATAAAATCATGAATTGGATCATGAATCATGAATCATGAATCGAATCATGAATCATGAATCATGAATTGAATCATAAATCATGAATCATGAATTGAATCATGAATCATGAATCATGAATCATGAATCATGAATCATGAATCATAAATCGAATCATAAATCATGAATCATGAATCGAATCATGAATCATGAATCATGAATTGAATCATGAATCATGAATCATGAATTGAATCATGAATCATGAATCATGAATTATGAATTGAATCATGAATCATGAATCATGAATTGAATCATGAATCATGAATCATGAATCATGAATCATGAATCATGCATCATGAATGATAAATCGAATCATGAACCATGAATCGAATCATGAATCATGAATTGAATCATGAATCATGAATCATGAATCATGAATTGAATAATTAATCATGAATCATGAATCGAATCATGAATCATGAGTCAAGAATCATGAATCTAATCATGAATCATGAATCGAATCATGAATCATGAATTGCATCATAAATCGAATCATGAATCATGAATCATGAATCATGAATCATGAATCATGAATTGTATCATGAATCATGAATCGAATCATGAATCTTGAATCATGAATTGAATCATGAATCCTGAATTTAATAATGAATCATGAATCATGAATCGAATCATGAATCATGAGTCAAGAATCATGAATCGAATCATGAATCATGAATTGAATCATGAATCATGAATTGAATCATGAATCATGAATTGAATCATGAATCATAAATCATGAATCATGAATTGAATCATGAATCATATATCAAGAATCATGAATGTAATTTTGAATCATGAATTGAATCATGAATCAAATCATGAATTAGATCATGAATCATGAATCATGAATCATGAATCATGAATCATGAATCATGAATCATGAATTGAATCATAAATCATGAATCATGAATCATGAATCATGAATCATGAATTGAATCATAAATCATGAATCATGAATTGAATCATGAATCATGAATCATGAATCATGAATCATGAATCATAAATCGAATCATGAATCATGAATCATGAATCGAATCATGAATCATGAATCATGAATTGAATCATGAATCATGAATCATGAATTGAATCATGAATCATGAATCATGAATTATGAATTAAATCATGAATCATGAATCATGAATTGAATCATGAATCATGAATCATGAATCATGAATCATGAATCATGCATCATGAATGATAAATCGAATCATGAATCATGAATCATGAATCATGAATTAAATCATAAATCATGAATCATGAATTGAATCATGAATCATGAATCATGAATTGAATCATGAATCATGAATCATGAATCATGAATTATGAATCATGAATCGAATCATGAATCATGAATCGAATCATGAATCATGAATCATGAATTGAATCATGAATCATGAATCATGAATCATGAATCGAATCATGAATCATGAATCATGAATCGAATCATGAATCATGAATCGAATCATGAATCATGAATCATGAATTGAATCATGAATCATGAATCATGAATCATGAATCATGAATTGAATCATGAATCATGAATCATGAATTGAATCATGAATCATGAATCATAAATTATGAATCTTAGATCGAATCATGAATCATAAATCATGAATCGAATCATGAATCATGAATCATAAATTGAATCATAATTCATGAATCATAAATTTAATCATGAATTATGAATCATGAATTGAATCATGATTGAATCATGAATTGAATCATGAATCATGAATCATGAATTGAATCATGAATCATGAATTGAATCATGAACCATGAATCGAATCATGAATCATGAATTGAATCATGAATCATGAATCATGAATCATGAATTGAATAATTAATCATGAATCATGAATCGAATCATGAATCATGAGTCAAGAATCATGAATCTAATCATGAATCATGAATCGAATCATGAATCATGAATTGCATCATAAATCGAATCATGAATCATGAATCATGAATCATGAATCATGAATCATGAATTGTATCATGAATCATGAATCGAATCATGAATCTTGAATCATGAATTGAATCATGAATCCTGAATTTAATAATGAATCATGAATCATGATCGAATCATGAATCATGAGTCAAGAATCATGAATCGAATCATGATCATGAATTGAATCATGAATCATGAATGAATCATGAATCATGAATTGAATCATGAATCATAAATCATGAATCATGAATTGAATCATGAATCATATATCAAGAATCATGAATGTAATTTTAATCATGAATTGAATCATGAATAAAATCATGATTAGATCATGAATCATGAATCATGAATCGAATCATGAATCATGAATCATGAATTGAATCATAAATCATGAATCATGATTGAATCATGAATCATGAATCATGAATCATGAATCATGAATCATGAATCATAAATCGAATCATAAATCATGAATCATGAATCGAATCATGAATCATGAATCATGAATTGAATCATGAATCATGAATCATGAATTGAATCATGAATCATGAATCATGAATTATGAATTGAATCATGAATCATGAATCATGAATTGAATCATGAATCATGAATCGAATCATGAATCATGAATTAAATCATAAATCATGAATCATGAATTGAATCGTGAATCATGAATCATGAATTGAATCATGATCATGAATCATGAATTATGAATCATAAATCGAATCATGAAATATGAGTTGAATCACGATTCGAATCATGAATTGAATCATGAATCATGAATTGAATCATGAGTCATAAATCTTGAATCATGAATCAGGAATTAAATCATGAATAATGAATTGAATCATGAATCATGAATGAATCATGAATCATGAATCATGAATCATGAATCATGAATTGAATCATGAATCATGAATCATGAATTGAATAATGAATCATGAATCATGAATCATGAATTGAATCATGAATCATGAATCATGAATCATGAATCATGAATTAATCATGAATCATGAATCATGAATTGAATAATGAATCATGAATCATGAATTGAATAATGAATCATAAATCATGAATCGAATCATGAATCATGAATCAAGAATCATGAATCGAATCATGAATCATGAATCATGAATTGAATCATGAATCATGAATCATGAATCATGAATCATGAATCATGAATCATGAATCGAATCATGAATCATGAATCGAATCATGAATCATGAATCGAATCATGAATCATGAATCATGAATTGAATCATGAATCATGAATCATGAATCATGAATTGAATCATGAATCATGAATCATGAATTGAATCATGAATCATGAATCATAAATTATGAATCTTAAATCGAATCATGAATCATGAATCATGAATCATGAATATGAATCTTAAATCGAATCATGAATCATGAATCATGAATCGAATCATGAATCATGAATCATAAATTGAATCATGAATCATGAATCATAAATTTAATCATGAATCATGAATCATGAATTGAATCATGAATTGAATCATGAATCATGAATCATGAATTGAATCATGAATCATGAATTGAATCATGAACCATGAATCGAATCATGAATCATGAATTGAATCATGAATCATGAATCATGAATTGAATAATTAATCATGAATCATGAATCGAATCATGAATCATGAGTCAAGAATCATGAATCTAATCATGAATCATGAATCAAATCATGAATCATGAATTGCATCATAAATCGAATCATGAATCATGAATCGAATCATGAATCATGAATTGCATCATAAATCGAATCATGAACATGAATCATGAACCATGAATCATGAATCATGAATCATGAATCATGAATTGTATCATGAATCGAATCATGAATCATGAGTCAAGAATCATGAATCGAATCATGAATCATGAATTTAATAATGAATCATGAATCATGAATCGAATCATGAATCATGAATCGAATCATGAATCATGAGTCAAGAATCATGAATCGAATCATGAATGAATCATGAATCATGAATTGAATCATGAATCATAAATCATGAATCATGAATTGAATCATGAATCATGAATCAAGAATCATGAATGTAATTTTGAATCATGAATTGAATCATGAATCAAATCATGAATTAGATCATGAATCATGAATCATGAACTCATGAATCGAATCATGAATCATGAATCATGAACCATGAATTGAATCATAAATCATGAATCATGAATCATGAATCATGAATCATAAATTGAATCATGAATCATGAATCATAAATCGAATCATGAATCATGAATCATGAATCGAATCATGAATCATGAATCATGAATTGAATCATGAATCATGAATCATGAATTATGAATTGAATCATGAATCATGAATCATGAATTGAATCATGAATCATGAATCATGAATTGAATCATGAATCATGAATCATAAATTATGAATCTTAAATCGAATCATGAATCATGAATCATGAATCATGAATTATGAATCTTAAATCGAATCATGAATCATGAATCATGAATCGAATCATGAATCATGAATCATAAATTGAATCATGATCATGAATCATAAATTTAATCATGAATCATGAATCATGAATTGAATCATGAATTGAATCATGAATCATGAATCATGAATTGAATCATGAATCATGAATTGAATCATGAACCATGAATCGAATCATGAATCATGAATTGAATCATGAATCATGAATCATGAATCATGAATTGAATAATTAATCATGAATCATGAATCGAATCATGAATCATGAGTCAAGAATCATGAATCTAATCATGAATCATGAATCAAATCATGAATCATGAATTGCATCATAAATCGAATCATGAATCATGAATCGAATCATGAATCATGAATTGCATCATAAATCGAATCATGAATCATGAATCATGAACCATGAATCATGAATCATGAATCATGAATCATGAATCATGAATCATGAATTGTATCATGAATCGAATCATGAATCATGAGTCAAGAATCATGAATCGAATCATGAATCATGAATTTAATAATGAATCATGAATCATGAATCGAATCATGAATCATGAATCGAATCATGAATCATGAGTCAAGAATCATGAATCGAATCATGAATTGAATCATGAATCATGAATTGAATCATGAATCATGAATTGAATCATGAATCATAAATCATGAATCATGAATTGAGTCATGAATCAAGAATCATGATGTAATTTTGAATCATGAATTGAATCATGAATCAAATCATGAATTAGATCATGAATCATGAATCATGAATCATGAATCGAATCATGAATCATGAATCATGAATCATGAATTGAATCATAAATCATGAATCATGAATCATGAATCATGAATCATGAATTGAATCATAAATCATGAATCATGAATTGAATCATGAATCATGAATCATGAATCATTAATCATGAATCATAAATCGAATCATGAATCATGAATCATGAATCGAATCATGAATCATGAATCATGAATTGAATCATGAATCATGAATCATGAATTATGAATTGAATCATGAATCATGAATCATGAATTGAATCATGAATCATGAATCATGAATTGAATCATGAATCATGAATCATAAATTATGAATCTTAAATCGAATCATGAATCATGAATCATGAATCATGAATTATGAATCTTAAATCGAATCATGAATCATGAATCATGAATCGAATCATGAATCATGAATCATAAATTGAATCATGAATCATGAATCATAAATCGAATCATGAATCATGAATCATGAATCGAATCATGAATCATGAATCATGAATTGAATCATGAATCATGAATCATGAATTATGAATTGAATCATTGAATCATGAATCATGAATTGAATCATGAATCATGAATCATGAATTGAATCATGAATCATGAATCATAAATTATGAATCTTAAATCGAATCATGAATCATGAATCATGAATCATGAATTATGAATCTTAAATCGAATCATGAATCATGAATCATGAATCGAATCATGAATCATGAATCATAAATTGAATCATAATTCATGAATCATAAATTTAATCATGAATTATGAATCATGAATTGTAATCATGAATTGAATCATGAATTGAATCATGAATCATGAATCATGAATTGAATCATGAATCATGAATTGAATCATGAACCATGAATCGAATCATGAATCATGAATTGAATCATGAATCATGAATCATGAATCATGAATTGAATAATTAATCATGAATCATGAATCGAATCATGAATCATGAGTCAAGAATCATGAATCTAATCATGAATCATGAATCGAATCATGAATCATGAATTGCATCATAAATCGAATCATGAATCATGAATCATGAATCATGAATCATGAATCATGAATTGTATCATGAATCATGAATCGAATCATGAATCTTGAATCATGAATTGAATCATGAATCCTGAATTTAATAATGAATCATGAATCATGAATCGAATCATGAATCATGAGTCAAGAATCATGAATCGAATCATGAATCATGAATTGAATCATGAATCATGAATTGAATCATGAATCATGAATTGAATCATGAATCATAAATCATGAATCATGAATTGAATCATGAATCATATATCAAGAATCATGAATGTAATTTTTAATCATGAATTGAATCATGAATAAAATCATGAATTGGATCATGAATCATGAATCATGAATCGAATCATGAATCATGAATCATGAATTGAATCATAAATCATGAATCATGAATTGAATCATGAATCATGAATCATGAATCATGAATCATGAATCATGAATCATAAATCGAATCATAAATCATGAATCATGAATCGAATCATGAATCATGAATCATGAATTGAATCATGAATCATGAATCATGAATTGAATCATGAATCATGAATCATGAATTATGAATTGAATCATGAATCATGAATCATGAATTGAATCATGAATCATGAATCATGAATCATGAATCATGAATCATGCATCATGAATGATAAATCGAATCATGAACCATGAATCGAATCATGAATCATGAATTGAATCATGAATCATGAATCATGAATCATGAATTGAATAATTAATCATGAATCATGAATCGAATCATGAATCATGAGTCAAGAATCATGAATCTAATCATGAATCATGAATCGAATCATGAATCATGAATTGCATCATAAATCGAATCATGAATCATGAATCATGAATCATGAATCATGAATCATGAATTGTATCATGAATCATGAATCGAATCATGAATCTTGAATCATGAATTGAATCATGAATCCTGAATTTAATAATGAATCATGAATCATGAATCGAATCATGAATCATGAGTCAAGAATCATGAATCGAATCATGAATCATGAATTGAATCATGAATCATGAATTGAATCATGAATCATGAATTGAATCATGAATCATAAATCATGAATCATGAATTGAATCATGAATCATATATCAAGAATCATGAATGTAATTTTGAATCATGAATTGAATCATGAATCAAATCATGAATTAGATCATGAATCATGAATCATGAATCATGAATCATGAATCATGAATCATGAATCATGAATCATGAATTGAATCATAAATCATGAATCATGAATCATGAATCATGAATCATGAATTGAATCATAAATCATGAATCATGAATTGAATCATGAATCATGAATCATGAATCATGAATCATGAATCATAAATCGAATCATGAATCATGAATCATGAATCGAATCATGAATCATGAATCATGAATTGAATCATGAATCATGAATCATGAATTGAATCATGAATCATGAATCATGAATTATGAATTAAATCATGAATCATGAATCATGAATTGAATCATGAATCATGAATCATGAATCATGAATCATGAATCATGCATCATGAATGATAAATCGAATCATGAATCATGAATCATGAATCATGAATTAAATCATAAATCATGAATCATGAATTGAATCATGAATCATGAATCATGAATTGAATCATGAATCATGAATCATGAATCATGAATTATGAATCATGAATCGAATCATGAATCATGAATCGAATCATGAATCATGAATCATGAATTGAATCATGAATCATGAATCATGAATCATGAATCGAATCATGAATCATGAATCATGAATCGAATCATGAATCATGAATCGAATCATGAATCATGAATCATGAATTGAATCATGAATCATGAATCATGAATCATGAATCATGAATTGAATCATGAATCATGAATCATGAATTGAATCATGAATCATGAATCATAAATTATGAATCTTAGATCGAATCATGAATCATAAATCATGAATCGAATCATGAATCATGAATCATAAATTGAATCATAATTCATGAATCATAAATTTAATCATGAATTATGAATCATGAATTGAATCATGAATTGAATCATGAATTGAATCATGAATCATGAATCATGAATTGAATCATGAATCATGAATTGAATCATGAACCATGAATCGAATCATGAATCATGAATTGAATCATGAATCATGAATCATGAATCATGAATTGAATAATTAATCATGAATCATGAATCGAATCATGAATCATAAGTCAAGAATCATGAATCTAATCATGAATCATGAATCGAATCATGAATCATGAATTGCATCATAAATCGAATCATGAATCATGAATCATGAATCATGAATCATGAATCATGAATTGTATCATGAATCATGAATCGAATCATGAATCTTGAATCATGAATTGAATCATGAATCCTGAATTTAATAATGAATCATGAATCATGAATCGAATCATGAATCATGAGTCAAGAATCATGAATCGAATCATGAATCATGAATTGAATCATGAATCATGAATTGAATCATGAATCATGAATTGAATCATGAATCATAAATCATGAATCATGAATTGAATCATGAATCATATATCAAGAATCATGAATGTAATTTTTAATCATGAATTGAATCATGAATAAAATCATGAATTAGATCATGAATCATGAATCATGAATCGAATCATGAATCATGAATCATGAATTGAATCATAAATCATGAATCATGAATTGAATCATGAATCATGAATCATGAATCATGAATCATGAATCATGAATCATAAATCGAATCATAAATCATGAATCATGAATCGAATCATGAATCATGAATCATGAATTGAATCATGAATCATGAATCATGAATTGAATCATGAATCATGAATCATGAATTATGAATTGAATCATGAATCATGAATCATGAATTGAATCATGAATCATGAATCATGAATCATGAATCATGAATCATGCATCATGAATGATAAATCGAATCATGAATCATGAATCGAATCATGAATCATGAATCATGAATTAAATCATAAATCATGAATCATGAATTGAATCGTGAATCATGAATCATGAATTGAATCATGAATCATGAATCATGAATTATGAATCATAAATCGAATCATGAAATATGAGTTGAATCACGATTCGAATCATGAATTGAATCATGAATCATGAATTGAATCATGAGTCATAAATCTTGAATCATGAATCAGGAATTAAATCATGAATAATGAATTGAATCATGAATCATGAATCATGAATCATGAATCATGAATCATGAATTGAATCATGAATCATGAATCATGAATCATGAATCATGAATTGAATCATGAATCATGAATCATGAATTGAATAATGAATCATGAATCATGAATTGAATAATGAATCATAAATCATGAATCGAATCATGAATCATGAATCAAGAATCATGATCGAATCATGAATCATGAATCATGAATTGAATCATGAATCATGAATCATGAATCATGAATTGAATCATGAATCATGAATCATGAATTGAATCATGAATCATGAATCATAAATTATGAATCTTAAATCGAATCATGAATCATGAATCATGAATTGAATCATGAATCTTGAATCATGAATTATGAATTAAATCATGAATCATGAATCATGAATTGAATCATGAATCATGAATCATGAATCATGAATCATGAATCATGCATCATGAATGATAAATCGAATCATGAATCATGAATCATGAATCATGAATTAAATCATAAATCATGAATCATGAATTGAATCATGAATCATGAATCATGAATTGAATCATGAATCATGAATCATGAATCATGAATTATGAATCATGAATCGAATCATGAATCATGAATCGAATCATGAATCATGAATCATGAATTGAATCATGAATCATGAATCATGAATCATGAATCGAATCATGAATCATGAATCATGAATCGAATCATGAATCATGAATCGAATCATGAATCATGAATCATGAATTGAATCATGAATCATGAATCATGAATCATGAATCATGAATTGAATCATGAATCATGAATCATGAATTGAATCATGAATCATGAATCATAAATTATGAATCTTAGATCGAATCATGAATCATAAATCATGAATCGAATCATGAATCATGAATCATAAATTGAATCATAATTCATGAATCATAAATTTAATCATGAATTATGAATCATGAATTGAATCATGAATTGAATCATGAATTGAATCATGAATCATGAATCATGAATTGAATCATGAATCATGAATTGAATCATGAACCATGAATCGAATCATGAATCATGAATTGAATCATGAATCATGAATCATGAATTGAATAATTAATCATGAATCATGAATCGAATCATGAATCATAAGTCAAGAATCATGAATCTAATCATGAATCATGAATCGAATCATGAATCATGAATTGCATCATAAATCGAATCATGAATCATGAATCATGAATCATGAATCATGAATCATGAATTGTATCATGAATCATGAATCGAATCATGAATCTTGAATCATGAATTGAATCATGAATCCTGAATTTAATAATGAATCATGAATCATGATCGAATCATGAATCATGAGTCAAGAATCATGAATCGAATCATGAATCATGAATTGAATCATGAATCATGAATTGAATCATGAATCATGAATTGAATCATGAATCATAAATCATGAATCATGAATTGAATCATGAATCATATATCAAGAATCATGAATGTAATTTTTAATCATGAATTGAATCATGAATAAAATCATGAATTAGATCATGAATCATGAATCATGAATCGAATCATGAATCATGAATCATGAATTGAATCATAAATCATGAATCATGAATTGAATCATGAATCATGAATCATGAATCATGAATCATGAATCATGAATCATAAATCGAATCATAAATCATGAATCATGAATCGAATCATGAATCATGAATCATGAATTGAATCATGAATCATGAATCATGAATTGAATCATGAATCATGAATCATGAATTATGAATTGAATCATGAATCATGAATCATGAATTGAATCATGAATCATGAATCATGAATCATGAATCATGAATCATGCATCATGAATGATAAATCGAATCATGAATCATGAATCGAATCATGAATCATGAATCATGAATTAAATCATAAATCATGAATCATGAATTGAATCGTGAATCATGAATCATGAATTGAATCATGAATCATGAATCATGAATTATGAATCATAAATCGAATCATGAAATATGAGTTGAATCACGATTCGAATCATGAATTGAATCATGAATCATGAATTGAATCATGAGTCATAAATCTTGAATCATGAATCAGGAATTAAATCATGAATAATGAATTGAATCATGAATCATGAATCATGAATCATGAATCATGAATCATGAATTGAATCATGAATCATGAATCATGAATCATGAATCATGAATTGAATCATGAATCATGAATCATGAATTGAATAATGAATCATGAATCATGAATTGAATAATGAATCATAAATCATGAATCGAATCATGAATCATGAATCAAGAATCATGAATCGAATCATGAATCATGAATCATGAATTGAATCATGAATCATGAATCATGAATCATGAATTGAATCATGAATCATGAATCATGAATTGAATCATGAATCATGAATCATAAATTATGAATCTTAAATCGAATCATGAATCATGAATCGAATCATGAATCATGAATCGAATCATGAATCATGAATCGAATCATGAATCATGAATCATGAATTGAATCATGAATCATGAATCATGAATCATAATTTGAATCATGAATCATGAATCATGAATTGAATCATGAATCATGAATCATAAATTATGAATCTTAAATCGAATCATGAATCATGAATCATGAATCATGAATTATGAATCTTAAATCGAATCATGAATCATGAATCATGAATCGAATCATGAATCATGAATCATAAATTGAATCATGAATCATGAATCATAAATTTAATCATGAATCATGAATCATGAATTGAATCATGAATTGAATCATGAATCATGAATCATGAATTGAATCATGAATCATGAATTGAATCATGAACCATGAATCGAATCATGAATCATGAATTGAATCATGAATCATGAATCATGAATTGAATAATTAATCATGAATCATGAATCGAATCATGAATCATGAGTCAAGAATCATGAATCTAATCATGAATCATGAATCAAATCATGAATCATGAATTGCATCATAAATCGAATCATGAATCATGAATCGAATCATGAATCATGAATTGCATCATAAATCGAATCATGAATCATGAATCATGAACCATGAATCATGAATCATGAATCATGAATCATGAATCATGAATTGTATCATGAATCGAATCATGAATCATGAGTCAAGAATCATGAATCGAATCATGAATCATGAATTTAATAATGAATCATGAATCATGAATCGAATCATGAATCATGAATCGAATCATGAATCATGAGTCAAGAATCATGAATCGAATCATGAATTGAATCATGAATCATGAATTGAATCATGAATCATAATCATGAATCATGAATTGAATCATGAATCATGAATCAAGAATCATGAATGTAATTTTGAATCATGAATTGAATCATGAATCAAATCATGAATTAGATCATGAATCATGAATCATGAATCATGAATCGAATCATGAATCATGAATCATGAACCATGAATTGAATCATAAATCATGAATCATGAATCATGAATCATGAATCATAAATTGAATCATGAATCATGAATCATAAATCGAATCATGAATCATGAATCATGGAATCGAATCATGAATCATGAATCATGAATTGAATCATGAATCATGAATCATGAATTATGAATTGAATCATGAATCATGAATCATGAATTGAATCATGAATCATGAATCATGATTGAATCATGAATCATGAATCATAAATTATGATCTTAAATCGAATCATGAATCATGAATCATGAATCATGAATTATGAATCTTAAATCGAATCATGAATCATGAATCATGAATCGAATCATGAATCATGAATCATAAATTGAATCATGAATCATGAATCATAAATTTAATCATGAATCATGAATCATGAATTGAATCATGAATTGAATCATGAATCATGAATCATGAATTGAATCATGAATCATGAATTGAATCATGAACCATGAATCGAATCATGAATCATGAATTGAATCATGAATCATGAATCATGAATCATGAATTGAATAATTAATCATGAATCATGAATCGAATCATGAATCATGAGTCAAGAATCATGAATCTAATCATGAATCATGAATCAAATCATGAATCATGAATTGCATCATAAATCGAATCATGAATCATGAATCGAATCATGAATCATGAATTGCATCATAAATCGAATCATGAATCATGAATCATGAACCATGAATCATGAATCATGAATCATGAATCATGAATCATGAATCATGAATCATGAATTGTATCATGAATCGAATCATGAATCATGAGTCAAGAATCATGAATCGAATCATGAATCATGAATTTAATAATGAATCATGAATCATGAATCGAATCATGAATCGAATCATGAATCATGAGTCAAGAATCATGAATCGAATCATGAATTGAATCATGAATCATGAATTGAATCATGAATCATGATTGAATCATGAATCATAAATCATGAATCATGAATTGAGTCATGAATCAAGAATCATGAATGTAATTTTGAATCATGAATTGAATCATGAATCAAATCATGAATTAGATCATGAATCATGAATCATGAATCATGAATCGAATCATGATCAAGAATCATGAATGTAATTTGAATCATGAATTGAATCATGAATCAAATCATGAATTAGATCATGAATCATGAATCATGAATCATGAATCGAATCATGAATCATGAATCATGAATCATGAATTGAATCATAAATCATGAATCATGAATCATGAATCATGAATCATGAATTGAATCATAAATCATGAATCATGAATTGAATCATGAATCATGAATCATGAATCATTAATCATGAATCATAAATCGAATCATGAATCATGAATCATGAATCGAATCATGAATCATGAATCATGAATTGAATCATGAATCATGAATCATGAATTATGAATTGAATCATGAATCATGATCATGAATTGAATCATGAATCATGAATCATGAATTGAATCATGAATCATGAATCATAAATTATGAATCTTAAATCGAATCATGAATCATGAATCATGAATCGAATCATGAATCATGAATCATAAATTGAATCATGAATCATGAATCATAAATTTAATCATGAATCATGAATCATGAATTGAATCATGAATTGAATCATGAATCATGAATCATGAATTGAATTATGAATCATGAATTGAATCATGAACCATGAATCGAATCATGAATCATGAATTGAATCATGAATCATGAATTGAATAATTAATCATGAATCATGAATCGAATCATGAATCATGAGTCAAGAATCATGAATCTAATCATGAATCATGAATCAAATCATGAATCATGAATTGCATCATAAATCGAATCATGAATCATGAATCGAATCATGAATCATGAATTGCATCATAAATCGAATCATGAATCATGAATCATGAACCATGAATCATGAATCATGAATCATGAATCATGAATTGTATCATGATCGAATCATGAATCATGAGTCAAGAATCATGAATCGAATCATGAATCATGAATTTAATATTGAATCATGAATCATGAATCGAATCATGAATCATGAATCGAATCATGAATCATGAGTCAAGAATCATGAATCGAATCATGAATTGAATCATGAATCATGAATTGAATCATGAATCATGAATTGAATCATGAATCATAAATCATGAATCATGAATTGAATCATGAATCATGAATCAAGAATCATGAATGTAATTTTGAATCATGAATTGAATCATGAATCAAATCATGAATTAGATCATGAATCATGAATCATGAATCGAATCATGAATCATGAATCATGAATCATGAATTGAATCATAAATCATGAATCATGAATCATGAATCATGAATTGAATCATAAATCATGAATCATGAATTGAATCATGAATCATGAATCATGAATCATTAATCATGAATCATAAATCGAATCATGAATCATGAATCATGAATCGAATCATGAATCATGAATCATGAATTGAATCATGAATCATGAATCATGAATTATGAATTGAATCATGAATCATGAATCATGAATTGAATCATGAATCATGAATCATGAATCATGAATCATGAATCATGCATCATGAATGATAAATCGAATCATGAATCATGAATCGAATCATGAATCATGAATCATGAATCATGAATTAAATCATAAATCATGAATCATGAATTGAATCATGAATCATGAATCATAAATCTTGAATCATGAATCAGGAATTGAATCATGAATAATGAATTGAATCATGAATCATGAATCTTGAATCATGAATTGAATCATGAATCATGAATTGAATAATGAATCATTAATCATGAATCGAATCATGAATCATGAGTAAAAAATCATGAATCGAATGATGAATCATGAATTGAATCATGAATCATGAATCATGAATTATGAATTGAATCATGAATCATGAATCATGAATTGAATCATGAATCGAATCATGAATCGAATCATGAATCATGAATCATGAATTAAATCATGAATCGAATCATGAATCATGAATCATGAATTGAATCATGAATTGAATCATGAATCATGAATCATGAATTGAATCATAAATCATGAATCATGATTCATGAATCATGAATCATGAATAATGAATCATGAATCATAATTCATGAATTGAATCATGAATCATGAATTGAATCATGAATCATGAATCATGAATTGAATCATTTATCATGAATCATGAATTGAATCATGA
>NW_027446759.1:0-45781 GCF_038048845.1 Mixophyes fleayi | reverse complement strand
TTTAATTCATGATTCATGATTCATGATTAAATTCATGATTCATAATTCGATTCATGATTCATGATTCGATTCATAAATCATAATTCGATTCATTATTCATGATTCAATTCATGATTCATGATTTAATTCATGATTCATGATTCGATTCTTGATTCATGATTCAATTCATGATTCCTTATTCATGATTCTTGATTCAATTCATGATTGATGATTCGATTCATGATTCATGATTTAATTCATGATTCGATTCAATATTCATGATTCATGATTTGATTAAAGATTCATGATTCGTGATTCAATTCATGATTCATGATTCATGATTCGAATAAAGATTCATGATTCGTGATTCAATTCATGATTCATGATTCATGATTAATGATTCAATTCATGATTCATGATTCATGATTCGATTCATGATTCATGATTCATAATTCGATTCATGATTCATGATTTGATTCATGATTCATGATTCGATTTATGATTCATGATTCATAATTCATGATTCCAATCATGCTTCAAGATTCATGATTCATGATTCAATTCATCATTCATGATTCGATTCATGATTCATGATTCATGATTCGATTCATGATTCATGATTTAATTCATGATTCAAGATTCGATTCTAGACATATGATTCAATTCATGATTCCTTATTCATGATTGATGATTCGATTCATGATTGATGATTCGATTCATGATTCATGATTAATGATTCAATTCATAAATGTTGATTCATGATTCGATTCATGATTCATGATTCATGATTAAGTTCATGATTCATGATTCGATTCATGATTCATGATTCGATTCATAAATCATGATTCGATACATGATTCATGATTAATGATTGAATTCATGATTCATGATTCAATTCATGATTCATGATTCATTTCATGATTCATTTCATAATTCATGATTCATGATACAAATCATGATTTAATTCATGATTCAATTCATGATTCATAATTCAATTCATAATTCATGATTCGATTCATGATTCATGATTAATGATTGAATTCATGATTCATGATTCAATTCATGATTCATGATTCATTTCATGATTCATTTCATAATTCATGATTCATGATTCAAATCATGATTTAATTCATGATTCAATTCATGATTCATAATTCAATTCATAATTCATGATTCAATTCATGATTCATGATTCATGATTCGATTCATGATTCATGATTCATGATTCATGATTCATGATTCAATTCATGATTCATGATTCATGATTCGATTCATGATTCATGATTCAATTCATGATTCATTTCATGATTCATGATTCAATTCATGATTCATGATTCATGATTTAATTCATGATTTAATTCATGATTCATGATTCAATTCATGATTCATGATTCATGATTCAATTCATGATTCATGATTCATGATTCAATTCATGATTCATGATGCGATTCATTATTCATGATTCATGATTCAATTCATTATTTATGATTCGATTCATGATTCATGATTCAATTCATTATTCATGATTCAATTCATGATACGATTCATGATTCATGATTAATTGTTCAATTCATGATTCATGATACGATTCATGATTCATGATGCGATTCATTATTCATGATTCATGATTCGATTCATTATTTATGATTCATGTTTCGATTCATGATTCATGATTAATGATTCAATTCATGATTCATGATTCATGATTAATGATTCAATTCATGATTCATGATTCAATTTATTATTCATGATTCATGATTCATGATACCATTCATGATTCATGATTAATTATTCAATTCATGATTCATGATTCGATTCATGATTCATGATTCGATTCATTATTCATGATTCATGATTCGATTCATTATTCATGATTCATGATTCGATTCATTATTCATGATTCATGATTCAATTCATGATTCATGATTAATGATTCAATTCATGATTCATGATTCATGATTCGATTAAAGATTCATGATTCATGATTGAATTCATGATTCATGATTCATGATTCGATTCATGATTCATGATTCGATTCATGATTCATGATTCATGATTAATGATTCAATTCATGATTCATGATTCATGATTCGATTGATGATTCATGATTCATAATTCGATTCATGATTCGTGATTCGATTCATGATTCATGATTCGATTTATGATTCGATTTATG
Source organism: Mixophyes fleayi (assembly GCF_038048845.1). Taxonomy (NCBI): domain Eukaryota; kingdom Metazoa; phylum Chordata; class Amphibia; order Anura; family Limnodynastidae; genus Mixophyes; species Mixophyes fleayi. Next base: position 43,626 of record NW_027446759.1, on the reverse strand, counting down.
ATTCATGATCCATAATTAATGATTCGATTCATGATTCATGATTCAATTCATGATTCATGATTCATGATTCATGATTCATGATTCGATTCATGATTCATGATTCAATTCATGATTCATGATTTAATTTATGATTCATGATTCATTTCTTGATTCATGATTCAATTCATGATTCCTTATTCATGATTGATTATTCAATTCATGATTGATGATTCTATTCATGATTAATGATTTAATTCATGATTCATGATTCATGATTAAATTCATGATTCATAATTCGATTCATGATTCATGATTCGATTCATGATTCATGATTTGATTCATGATTCATGATTCGATTTATGATTCATGATTCATAATTCATGATTCCAATCATGCTTCAAGATTCATGATTCGTGATTCAATTCATGATTCATGATTCATGATTCGATTAAAGATTCATGATTCGTGATTCAATTAATGATTCATGATTCATGATTCGATTAAAGATTCATGATTAATGATTCAATTCATGATTCATAATTCATGATTCGATTCATGATTCATGATTTGATTCATGATTCATGATTCGATTTATGATTCATGATTCATAATTCATGATTCCAATCATGCTTCAAGATTCATGATTCATGATTCAATTCATCATTCATGATTCGATTCATGATTCATGATTCATGATTCGATTCATGATTCATGATTTAATTCATGATTCAAGATTCGATTCTAGATTTATGATTCAATTCATGATTCCTTATTCATGATTGATGATTCGATTCATGATTGATGATTCGATTCATGATTCATGATTAATGATTCAATTCATAAATCTTGATTCATGATTCGATTCATGATTCATGATTCATGATTAAGTTCATGATTCATGATTCGATTCATAAATCATGATTCGATTCATGATTCACGATTAATGATTGAATTCATGATTCATGATTCAATTCATGATTCATGATTCATTTCATAATTCATGATTCATGATACAAATCATGATTTAATTCATGATTCAATTCATGATTCATAATTCAATTCATAATTCATGATTCGATTCATGATTCATGATTAATGATTAAATTCATGATTCATGATTCAATTCATGATTCATGATTCATTTCATGATTCATTTCATAATTCATGATTCATGATTCAAATCATGATTTAATTCATGATTCAATTCATGATTCATAATTCAATTCATAATTCATGATTCAATTCATGATTCATGATTCATGATTCGATTCATGATTCATGATTCATGATTCATGATTCAATTCATGATTCATGATTCATGATTCGATTCATGATTCATGATTCGATTCATGATTCATGATTCAATTCATGATTCATTTCATGATTCATGATTCAATTCATGATTCATGATTTAATTCATGATTTAATTCATGATTCATGATTCAATTCATGATTCATGATTCATGATTCATTATTCAATTCATGATTCATTTCATGATTCAATTCATGATTCATTATTCATGATTCAATTCATGATTCATGATTCATGATTCAATTCATGATTCATGATTAATTTCATGATTCATGATTCAATTCATGATTCATTTCATGATTCATGATTTATTTCATAATTCATGATTTAATTCATGATTCATGATTTAATTCATGATTCATGATGCAATTCATGATTCATGATTCAATTCATGATTCAATTCATGATTCATGATTTAATTCATGATTCATGATGCAATTCATGATTCATGATTCAATTCATGATTCAATTCATGATTCATGATGCAATTCATGATTCATGATTCAATTCATGATTCAATTCATGATTCATGATTTAATTCATGATTCATGATGCAATTCATGATTCATGATTCAATTCATGATTCAATTCATGATTTATGATTCGATTAATGATTCAAGATTCAATTCATGATTCAAGATTCATGATTCAATTCATGATTCATGATTCGATTCATGATTGATAATTCATGATTCATGATTCAATTCATTATTCATGATTCATGATTCAATTCATGATTCATGATTCATGATTTAATTCATGATTCATGATTCAATTCATGATTCATGATTCAATTCATGATTCATGATTTAATTCATGATTCATGATTCGATTCATGATTCATGATTCAATTCATGATTCATGATTAATGATTCAATTCATAAATCATGATTCATGATTCATGATTCGATTCATGATTCATGATTCATGATTAATGATTCAATTCATGATTCATGATTCATGATTCGATTGATGATTCATGATTCATAATTCGATTCATGATTCATGATTCGATTCATGATTCATGATTCGATTTATGATTCGATTTATGATTCATGATTCATAATTCATGATTCGATTCATGATTCATGATTCAATTCATGATTCATGATTTAATTCATGATTCATGATTCGATTCTTGATTCATGATTCAATTCATGATTCCTTATTCATGATTGATGATTCAATTCATGATTGATGATTCGATTCATGATTCATGATTTAATTCATGATTCATGATTCGATTCATTATTCATGATTCATGATTCATGATTCGATTCATGATTCATGATTCATGATTAAATTCATGATTCATAATTTGATTTATGATTCATGATTCGATTCATAAATCATGATTCGATTCATTATTCATGATTCAATTCATGATTCATGATTTAATTCATGATTCATGATTCGATTCTTGATTCATGATTCAATTCATGATTCCTTATTCATGATTCTTGATTCAATTGATGATTGATGATTCGATTCATAATTCATGATTTAATTCATGAGTCGAATCATTATTCATGATTCATGATTCGATTAAAGATTCATGATTCGTGATTCAATTCCTGATTCATGATTCATGATTCGATTCATGATTCATGATTCATGATTCGATTCATGATTCATGATTCATGATTAATGATTCAATTCATGATTCATGATTCATGATTCGATTCATGATTCATGATTCATAATTCGATTCATGATTCATGATTCGATTCATGATTCATGATTCATGATTAATGATTCAATTCATGATTCATGATTCGAATCATGATTCAAGATTCATGATTCATGATAGAATTCATCATTCATGATTCGATTCATGATTCATGATTCATGATTCGATTCATGATTCATGATTCAATTCATGATTCATTATTTAATTCATGATTCAAGATTCGATTCTTGATTTATGATTCAATTCATGATTCCTTATTCATGATTGATGATTCGATTCATGATTCATGATTCAATTCATGATTCATGATTCGATTCATGATTCATGATTAATGATTCAATTCATAAATCTTGATTCATGATTCGATTCATGATTCATGATTAAATTCATAATTCATGATTCGATTCATGATTCGATTCATAAATCATGATTCGATTCATGATTCATGATTAATGATTGAATTCATGATTCATGATTCAATTCATGATTTAATTCATGATTCAATTCATGATTCATAATTCAATTCATAATTCATGATTCAATTCATGATTCATGATTCATGATTTGATTCATGATTCATGATTCATGATTCATGATTCATGATTCAATTCATGATTCATGATTCGGTTCATGATTCATGATTCAATTCATGATTCATGATTCGATTCATTATTCATGATTCATGATTCGATTCATGATTAATGATTCAATTCATAAATCATGATTCATGATTCGATTCATGATTCATGATTCATGATTCAATTCATGATTCATGATTCAATTCATGATTCATGATTCATGATTCAATTCATGATTTATGATTCGATTCATGATTCATGATTCAATTTATGATTCATGATTCATGATTCATGATTCGATTCATGATTCATGATTAATGATTCAATTCATGATTCTTGATTCGATTCATAATTCATGATTCGATTTATTATTCATGATTCATGATTCGATTCATTATTCATGATTCATGATTCGATTCATGATTCATGATTAATGATTCAATTCATGATTCATGATTCATGATTCGATTAAAGATTCATGCTTCATGATTAAATTCATGATTCATGATTCCTATTCATGATTCATGATTCAATTCATGATTCATGATTCAATTCATAAATCATGATTCATGATTCGATTCATGATTCATGATTCATGATTCAATTCATGATTCATGATTCGATTCATGATTCATGATTCATGATTGAATTCATGATTCATGATTCAATTCATGATTCATGATCCGATTCATTATTCATGATTCATGATTCAATTCATTATTTATGATTCGATTCATGATTCATGATTAAATTCATGATTCATGATTCTATTCATGATTCATGATTCAATTCATGATTCATGATTGAATTCATAAATCATGATTCATGATTCGATTTATGATTCATGATTCATGATTCAATTCATGATTCATGATTCATGATTCGATTCATGATTCATGATTCATGATTGAATTCATGATTCATGATTCAATTCATGATTCATGATGCGATTCATTATTCATGATTCATGATTCAATTCATTATTTATGATTCGATTCATGATTCATGATTCAATTCATTATTCATGATTCAATTCATGATACGATTCATGATTCATGATTAATTATTCAATTCATGATTCATGATACGATTCATGATTCATGATGCAATTCATTATTCATGATTCATGATTCGATTCATTATTTATGATTCATGATTCGATTCATGATTCATGATTAATGATTCAATTCATGATTCATGATTCATGATTAATGATTCAATTCATGATTCATGATTCAATTCATTATTTATGATTCATGATTCAATTCATGATTCATGATTCAATTCATGATTCATGATTCAATTCGTGATTCATGATTCAATTCATGATTCATGATTTAATTCATGATTCATGATTCGATTCATGATTCATGATTCAATTCATGATTCCTTATTCATAATTCATGATTCAATTCAAGATTCATGATTCGATTCATAATTCAATGATTCAATTCATGATTCATGATTCGATAATTATTCATGATTCATGATTCAATTCATGATTCATGATTCGAATCATAAATCATGATTAATGATTCAATTCATAAATCATGATTCATGATTCGATTCATGATTCCTGATTCATGATTCAATTCATGATTCATGATTCAATTCATAAATCATGATTCATGATTCGATTCATGATTCATGATTCATGATTCAATTCATGATTAATGATTCAAGATTCAATTCATGATTCAAGATTCATGATTCAATTCATGATTCATGATTCGATTCATGATTGATAATTCATTGATTCATGATTCAATTCATTATTCATGATTCATGATTCAATTCATGATTCATGATTCATGATTTAATTCATGATTCATGATTCAATTCATGATTCATGATTCAATTCATGATTCATGATTTAATTCATGATTCATGATTCGATCATGATTCATGATTCAATTCATGATTCATGATTAATGATTCAATTCATAAATCATGATTCATGATTCATGATTCAATTCATGATTCATGATTCATGATTCGATTCATGATTCATGATTCATGATTCGATTCATGATTCATGATTCATGATTAATGATTCAATTCATGATTCATGATTCATGATTCGATTTGATGATTCATGATTCATAATTCGATTCATGATTCGATTCATGATTCATGATTCGATTTATGATTCGATTTATGATTCATGATTCATAATTCATGATTCGATTCATGATTCATGATTCAATTCATGATTCATGATTCATGATTCATGATTCATGATTCGATTCATGATTCATGATTCAATTCATGATTCATGATTTAATTCATGATTCATGATTCGATTCTTGATTCATGATTCAATTCATGATTCCTTATTCATGATTGATGATTCAATTCATGATTGATGATTCGATTCATGATTCATGATTTAATTCATGATTCATGATTCGATTCATTATTCATGATTCATGATTCATGATTCGATTCATGATTCATAATTTGATTCATGATTCATGATTCGATTCATAAATCATGATTCGATTCATTATCATGATTCAATTCATGATTCATGATTTAATTCATAATTCATGATTCAATTCATGATCATGATTCATGATTCGATTCATGATTCATGATTCATGATTCATGATTCATGATTCAATTCATTGATTCATGATTCATGATTCGATTCATGATTCATGATTCAATTCATGATTCATTTCATGATTCATGATTCAATTCATGATTCATGATTCATGATTTAATTCATGATTTAATTCATGATTCATGATTCAATTCATGATTCATGATTCATGATTCATTATTCAATTCATGATTCATTTCATGATTCAATTCATGATTTATGATTCAATTCATGATTCATTATTCATGATTCAATTCATGATTCATGATTCATGATTCAATTCATGATTATTGATTAATTTCATGATTCATGATTCAATTCATGATTCATTTCATGATTCATGATTTATTTCATGATTCATGATTAATTCATGATTCATGATTTAATTCATGATCATGATGCAATTCATGATTCATGATTCAATTCATGATTCAATTCATGATTCATGATTCAATTCATGATTCATGATTCAATTCATGATTCATGATTCATGATTCGATTCATGATTCATGATTCATGATTAATGATTCAATTCATGATTCATGATTCATGATTCGATTCATGATTCATGATTTCATGATTCGATTCATGATTCATGATTCATGATTAATGATTCAATTCATGATTCATGATTCATGATTCGATTCATGATTCATGATTCGATTTATGATTCGATTTATGATTCATGATTCATAATTCATGATTCGATTCATGATTCATGATTCAATTCATGATTCATGATTCATGATTCATGATTCGATTCATGATTCATGATTCAATTCATGATTTCATGATTTAATTCATGATTCATGATTCGATTCTTGATTCATGATTCAATTCATGATTCCTTATTCATGATTCATGATTTAATTCATGATTCATGATTCGATTCTTGATTCATGATTCAATTCATGATTCCTTATTCATGATTGATGATTCAATTCATGATTGATGATTCGATTCATGATTCATGATTTAATTCATGATTCATGATTTGATTCATTATTCATGATTCATGATTCATGATTCGATTCATGATTCATGATTAATGATTCAATTCATAAATCTTAAATCATGATTCGATTCATGATTCATGATTCATGATTAAATTCATGATTCATAATTTGATTCATGATTCATGATTCGATTCATAAATCATGATTCGATTCATTATTCATGATTCAATTCATGATTCATGATTTAATTCATGATTCATGATTCGATTCTTGATTCATGATTCAATTCATGATTCATGATTCGATTCATGATTCATGATTCAATTCATGATTCCTTATTCATAATTCATGATTCAATTCAAGATTCATGATTCGATTCATAATTCATGATTCAATTCATGATTCATGATTCGATTAATTATTCATGATTCATGATTCAATTCATGATTCATGATTCAATTCATAAATCATGATTAATGATTCAATTCATAAATCATGATTCATGATTCGATTCATGATTCCTGATTCAATGATTCAATTCATGATTCATGATTCAATTCATAAATCATGATTCATGATTCGATTCATGATTCATGATTCATGATTGAATTCATGATTCATGATTCATGATTCGATTCATGATTCATGATTCATGATTGAATTCATGATTCATGATTCAATTCATGGTTCATGATTCGATTCATTATTTATGATTCATGATTCGATTCATGATTCATGATTAATGATTCAATTCATGATTCATGATTCATGATTAATGATTCAATCATGATTCATGATTCAATTCATGATTCATGATTCATGATTCGATTCATGATTCATGATTCGATTCATGATTCATGATTAATGATTCAATTCATGATTCATGATTCATGATTAATGATTCAATTCATGATTCATGATTCAATTCATGATTCATGATTCATGATTCGATTCATGATTCATGATTCAATTCATGATTCATTTCATGATTCATGATTCATGATTCATGATTTAATTCATGATTTAATTCATGATTCATGATTCAATTCATGATTCATGATTCAATTCATGATTCATGATTCATGATTCATTATTCAATTCATGATTCATTTCATGATTCAATTCATGATTTATGATTCAATTCATGATTCATTATTCATGATTCAATTCATGATCATGATTCATGATTCAATTCATGATTCATGATTAATTTCATGATTCATGATTCAATTCATGATTCATTTCATGATTCATGATTTATTTCATGATTCATGATTTAATTCATGATTCATGATGCAATTCATGATTCATGATTCAATTCATGATTCAATTCATGATTCATGATTTAATTCATGATTCATGATGCAATTCATGATTCATGATTCAATTCATGATTCAATTCATGATTTATGATTCGATTAATGATTCAAGATTCAATTCATGATTCAAGATTCATGATTCAATTCATGATTCATGATTCGATTCATGATTGATAATTCATGATTCATGATTCAATTCATTATTCATGATTCATGATTCAATTCATGATTCATGATTCATGATTTAATTCATGATTCATGATTCAATTCATGATTCATGATTCAATTCATGATTCATGATTTAATCATGATTCATGATTCGATTCATGATTCATGATTCAATTCATGATTCATGATTAATGATTCAATTCATAAATCATGATTCATGATTCATGATTCAATTCATGATTCATGATTCGATTGATGATTCATGATTCATGATTCGATTCATGATTCATGATTAATGATTCAATTCATGATTCATGATTCATGATTCGATTGATGATTCATGATTCATAATTCGATCATGATTCATGATTCGATTCATGATTCATGATTCGATTTATGATTCGATTTATGATTCATGATTCATAATTCATGATTCGATTCATGATTCATGATTCAATTCATGATTCATGATTCATGATTCATGATTCATGATTCGATTCATGATTCATGATTCAATTCATGATTCATGATTTAATTCATGATTCATGATTCGATTCTTGATTCATGATTCAATTCATGATTCCTTATTCATGATTGATGATTCAATTCATGATTGATGATTCGATTCATGATCATGATTTAATTCATGATTCATGATTCGATTCATTATTCATGATTCATGATTCATGATTCGATTCATGATTCATGATTAATGATTCAATTCATAAATCTTAAATCATGATTCGATTCATGATTCATGATTCATGATTAAATTCATGATTCATAATTTGATTCATGATTCGATTCATAAATCATGATTCGATTCATTATTCATGATTCAATTCATGATTCATGATTAATTCATAATTCATGATTCAATTCATGATTCATGATTCATGATTCGATTCATGATTCATGATTCATGATTCATGATTCATGATTCAATTCATGATTCATGATTCATGATTCGATTCATGATTCATGATTCAAGTCATGATTCATTTCATGATTCATGATTCAATTCATGATTCATGATTTAATTCATGATTTAATTCATGATTCATGATTCAATTCATGATTCATGATTCATGATTCATTATTCAATTCATGATTCATTTCATGATTCAATTCATGATTTATGATTCAATTCATGATTCATTATTCATGATTCAATTCATGATTCATGATTCATGATTCAATTCATGATTCATGATTAATTTCATGATTCATGATTCAATTCATGATTCATTCATGATTCATGATTTATTTCATGATTCATGATTTAATTCATGATTCATGATTTAATTCATGATTCATGATGCAATTCATGATTCATGATTCAATTCATGATTCAATTCATGATTCATGATTTAATTCATGATTCATGATGCAATTCATGATTCATGATTCAATTCATGATTCAATTCATGATTTATGATTCGATTAATGATTCAAGATTCAATTCATGATTCATGATTCGATTCATGATTGATAATTCATGATTCATGATTCAATTCATTATTCATGATTCATGATTCAATTCATGATTCATGATTCATGATTTAATTCATGATTCATGATTCAATTCATGATTCATGATTCAATTCATGAGTCATGATTTAATTCATGATTCATGATTCGATTCATGATTCATGATTCGATTCATGATTCATGATTAATGATTCAATTCATAAATCATGATTCATGATTCATGATTCAATTCATGATTCATGATTCATGATTCGATTCATGATTCATGATTCGATTCATGATTCATGATTCATGATTGATGATTAAATTCATGATTCATGATTCATGATTCGATTGATGATTCATGATTCATAATTCGATTCATGATTCATGATTCGATTCATGATTCATGATTCGATTTATGATTCGATTTATGATTCATGATTCATAATTCATGATTCGATTCATGATTCATGATTCAATTCATGATTCATGATTCATGATTCATGATTCATGATTCGATTCACTGATTCATGATTCAATTCATGATTCATGATTTAATTCATGATTCATGATTCGATTCTTGATTCATGATTCAATTCATGATTCCTTATTCATGATTCATGATTTAATTCATGATTCATGATTCGATTCTTGATTCATGATTCAATTCATGATTCCTTATTCATGATTGATGATTCAATTCATGATTGATGATTCGATTCATGATTCATGATTTAATTCATGATTCATGATTTGATTCATTATTCATGATTCATGATTCATGATTCGATTCATGATTCATGATTAATGATTCAATTCATAAATCTTAAATCATGATTCAATTCATGATCATGATTCATGATTAAATTCATGATTCATAATTTGATTCATGATTCATGATTCGATTCATAAATCATGATTCGATTCATTATTCATGATTTAATTCATGATTCATGATTTATTCATGATTCATGATTCGATTCTTGATTCATGATTCAATTCATGATTCCTTATTCATGATTCTTGATTCAATTCATGATTGATGATTCGATTCACGATTCATGATTTAATTCATGAGGTCGAATCATTATGCATGATTCATGATTCGATTAAAAATTCATGATTCATGATTCGATTCATGATTCATGATTCATGATTAATGATTCAATTCATGATTCATGATTCATGATTCGATTCATGATTCATGATTCATAATTCGATTCATGATTCATGATTTGATTCATGATTCATGATTCGATTTATGATTCATGATTCATAATTCATGATTCGAATCATGATTCAAGATTCATGATTCATGATAGAATTCATCATTCATGATTCGATTCATGATTCATGATTCATGATTCGATTCATGATTCTTGATTCAATTCATGATTCATTATTTAATTCATGATTCAAGATTCGATTCTTGATTTATGATTTAATTCATGATTCCTTATTCATGATTGATGATTCGATTCATGATTCGATTCATGATTCATGATTCAATTCATGATTCATGATTCGATTCATGATTCATGATTAATGATTCAATTCATAAATCTTGATTTCATGATTCGATTCATGATTCATGATTAAATTCATGATTCATGATTCGATTCATGATTCGATTCATAAATCATGATTCGATTCATGATTCATGATTCGATTCATGATTCATGATTCAATTCATGATTCATGATTCGATTCATGATTCATGATTCAATTCATGATTCATGATTCGATTCATTATTCATGATTTCATGATTCGATTCATGATTCATGATTCATGATTAATGATTCAATTCATAAATCATGATTCATGATTCGATTCATGATTCATGATTCATGATTCAATTCATGATTCATGATTCAATTCATGATTCATGATTCATGATTCAATTCATGATTTATGATTCGATTCATGATTCATGATTCAAATTTATGATTCATGATTCATGATTCATGATTCGATTCATGATTCATGATTAATGATTCAATTCATGATTCTTGATTCGATTCATAATTCATGATTCGATTTATTATTCATGATTCATGATTCGATTCATTATTCATGATTCATGATTCGATTCATGATTCATGATTCATGATTCTATTCATGATTCATGATTCAATTCATGATTCATGATTCAATTCATAAATCATGATTCATGATTCGATTGATGATTCATGATTCATGATTCAATTCATTATTCATGATTCAATTCATGATACGATTCATGATTCATGATTAATTATTCAATTCATGATTCATGATACGATTCATGATTCATGATGCGATTCATTATTCATGATTCATGATTCGATTCATTATTTAAGAATCATGATTCGATTCATGATTCATGATTAATAATTCAATTCATGATTCATGATTCATGATTAATGATTCAATTCATGATTCATAATTCAATTCATCATTTATGATTCATGATTCAATTCATGATTCATGATTCAATTCATGATTCATGATTCAATTCGTGATTCATGATTCAATTCATGATTCATGATTTAATTCATGATTCATGATTCGATTCATGATTCATGATTCAATTCATGATTCCTTATTCATAATTCATGATTCAATTCATAATTCATGATTCGATTCATAATTCATGATTCAATTCATGATTCATGATTCGATTAATTATTCATGATTCATGATTCAATTCATGATTCATGATTAATGATTCAATTCATAAATCATGATTCATGATTCGATTCATGATTCCTGATTCATGATTCAATTCATGATTCATGATTCAATTCATAAATCATGATTCATGATTCGATTCATGATTCATGATTCATGATTCAATTCATGAATCATGATTCATGATTCGATTCATGATTCATGATTTCATGAATTGAATTCATGATTCAATTCATGATTCATGATTCGATTCATTATTTATGATTCATGATTCGATTCATGATTCATGATTAATGATTCAATTCATGATTCATGATTCATGAGTAATGATTCAATTCATGATTCATGATTCAATTCATTATTCATGATTAATGATTCGATCCATTATTCATGATTCATGATTCGATTCATGATTCATGATTAATGATTCAATTCATGATTCATGATTCATGATTCAATTAAAGATTCATGATTCATGATTAAATTCATGATTCATGATTCGATTCATGATTCATGATTCATGATTCGATTCATGATTCATGATTTATGATTCATGATTAATGGTTCAATTAATGATTCATGATTCATGATTCGATTCATGATTCATGATTCATAATTCGATTCATGATTCATGATTCGATTCATGATTCATGATTCGATTTATGATTCATGATTCGATTCATGATTCATGATTAAATTCATGATTCATGATTCGATTCATGATTCATGATTCGATTCATGATTCATGATTCGATTCATAAATCATGATTCGATTCATGATTCATGATTAATGATTGAATTCATGATTCATGATTCAATTCATGATTCATGATTCATAATTCATGATTCGATTCATGATTCATGATTCAATTCATGATTCATGATTCGTGATTCATGATTCATGATTCAATTCATGATTCATGATTCATTTCTTGATTCATGATTCAATTCATGATTCCTTATTCATGATTGATTATTCAATTCATGATTGATGATTCTATTCATGATTCATGATTTAATTCATGATTCATGATTCGATTCATTATTCATGATTCATGAATTATGATTCGATTCATGATTCATGATTCATGATTTTATTCATGATTCATGATTTAATTCATGATTCAAGATTCGATTCTTGATTTATGATTCAATTCATGATTCCTTATTCATGATTGATGATTCGATTCATGATTGATGATTCGATTCATGATTCATGATTCAATTCATGATTCATGATTCGATTCATGATTCATGATTAAATTCATGATTCATGATTCGATTCATGATTCATGATTCGATTCATGATTCATGATTCGATTCATAAATCATGATTCGATTCATGATTCATGATTAATGATTGAATTCATGATTCATGATTCAATTCATGACTCATGATTCATTTCATGATTCATTTCATAATTCATGATTCATGATTCAAATCATGATTTAATTTATGATTCATTTCATGATTCATAATTCAATTCATAATTCATGATTCGATTCATGATTCATGATTAATGATTGAATTCATGATTCATGATTCAATTTATGATTCATGATTCATTTCATGAATCATTTCATAATTCAGGATTCATGATTCAAATCATGATTTAATTCATGATTCAATTCATGATTCATAATTCAATTCATAATTCATGATTCAATTCATGATTCATGATTCATGATTCGATTCATGATTCATGATTCAATTCATGATTCATTTCATGATTCATGATTCAATTCATGATTCATGATTCATGATTTAATTCATGATTTAATTCATGATTCATGATTCAATTCATGATTCATGATTCATGATTCAATTCATGATTCATGATTCAATTCATGATTCATGATTAATTTCATGATTCATGATTCAATTCATGATTCATTTCATGATTCATGATTTATTTCATGATTCATGATTAAATTCATGATTCATGATTTAATTTATGATTCATGATGCAATTCATGATTCATGATTCAATTCATGATTCAATTCATGATTCATGATTTAATTCATGATTCATGATGCAATTCATGATTCATGATTCAATTCATGATTCAATTCATGATTTATGATTCGAATCATGATTCATGATTCAATTCATGATTCACGATTCATGATTCAATTCATGATTCATGATTCGATTCATGAATAATAATTTATGATTCATGATTCAATTCATTATTTATGATTCATGATTCAATTCATGATTCATGATTCATGATTCAATTCATGATTCATGATTTAATTAATGATTCATGATTTAATTCATGATTCATGATTCGATTCATGATTCATGATTCAATTCATGATTCATGATTCATCATTCGATTCATGATTCATGATTCGATTCATGATTCATGATTCGATTGATGATTCATAATTCATAATTCGATTCATGATTCATGATTCGATTCATGATTCATGATTCGATTTATGATTCGATTTATGATTCATGATTCATAATTCATGATTCGATTCATGATTCATGATTCAATTCATGATTCATGATTCATGATTTGATTCATGATTCATGATTCAATTCATGATTCATGATTTAATTCATGATTCATGATTCAATTCTTGATTCATGATTCAATTCATGATTCCTTATTCATGATTTATGATTCAATTCATGATTGATGATTCGATTCATGATTCATGATTTAATTCATGATTCATTTCATGATTCAATTCATGATTTATGATTCAATTCATGATTCATGATTCATGATTCAATTCATGATTCATGATTCAATTCATGATTCATGATTAATTTCATGATTCATGATTCAATTCATGATTCATGATTAATTTCATGATTCATGATTCAATTCATGATTCAATTCATGATTTATGATTCGATTCATGATTCATGATTCAATTCATGATTCAAGATTCATGATTCAATTCATAATTCATGATTCGATTCATGATTCATAATTCATGATTCATGATTCAATTCATTATTCATGATTCATGATTCAATTCATTATTCATGATTCATGATTTAATTCATGATTCATGATTCAATTCATGATTTATGATTCAATTCATGATTCATGATTTAATTCATGATTCATGATTCGATTCATGATTCATGATTCAATTCATAATTCATGATTAATGATTAAATTCATAAATCATGATTCATGATTCATGATTCAATTCATGATTTATGATTCATGATTCGATTCATGATTCATGATTGAATTCATGATTCATGATTTAATTCATGATTCATGATTCATGATTCAATTCATGATTTATGATTCGATTCATGATTCATGATTCAATTTATTATTCATGATTCATGATTCGATTAATGATTCATGATTCATGATTTATGATTAATGATTCAATTCATGATTCATGATTCGAATTATGATTCATGATTCAATTCATGATTCATTTCATGATTCATGATTCAATTCATGATTCATGATTCATGATTCAATTCATGATTCATGATTCATGATTCAATTCATGATTCATGATTCAATTCATGATTCGTGATTCAATTCATGATTCATGATTTAATTCATGATTCATGATTCGATTCATGATTCATGATTCAATTCATGATTCCTTATTCATGATTCATGATTCAATTCATGATTCATAATTTGATTCATGATTCATGATTCAATTCATGATTCATGATTCGATTCATGATTCATGATTCATTATTCAATTCATGATTCATGATTCAATTCATGATTCATGATTCAATTCATGATTTATGATTCGATTCATGATTCATGATTCAATTTATGATTCATAATTCAATTCATAATTCATGATTCATGATTCATGATTCATGATTCGATTCATGATTCATGATTAATGATTCAATTCATGATTCTTGATTCGATTCATAATTCATGATTCGATTTATTATTCATGATTCATGATTCGATTCATTATTCATGATTCATGATTCGATTCATGATTCATGATTAATGATTCAATTCATGATTCATGATTCATGATTCGATTAAAGATTCATGATTCATGATTAAATTCATGATTCATGATTCTATTCTTGATTCATGATTCATGATCTATGATTCAATTCATGATTCATGATTCATGATTCAATTCATGATTCATGATTCGATTCATGATTTATAATTCATGAGTCATGATTCAATTTATGATTTATGATTCATGATTCAATTCATGATTCATGATTCAATTCGTGATTCATGATTCAATTCATGATTCATGATTTAATTCATGATTCATGATTCGATTCATGATTCATGATTCAATTCATGATTCCTTATTCATGATTCATGATTCAATTCATGATTCATGATTCGATTCATGATTCATGATTCAATTCATGATTCATGATTCGGTTAATTATTCATGATTCAAGATTCAATTCATGATTCATGATTAATGATTCATTTCATGATTCATTTCATAATTCATGATTCATGATTCAAATCATGATTTAATTCATGATTCAATTCATGATTCATAATTCAATTCATAATTCATGATTCAATTCATGATTCATGATTCATGATTCGATTAATGATTCATGATTCATGATTTATGATTAATGATTCAATTCATGATTCATAATTCGATTCATGATTCATGATTCAATTCATGATTCATGATTCATGATTTATGATTAATGATTCAATTCATGATTCATGATTTAATTCATGATTTAATTCATGATTCATGATTCAATTCATGATTCATGATTCATGATTTAAGTCATGATTTAATTCATGATTCATGATTCAATTCATGATTCATGATTCATGATTAATGATTTAATTCATGATTCATGATACCATTCATGATTCATGATTAATTATTCAATTCATGATTCATGATTCGATTCATGATTCATGATTCGATTCATTATTCATGATTCATGATTCGATTCATTATTCATGATTCATGATTCAATTCATGATTCATGATTCATGATTCGATTAAAGATTCATGATTCATGATTAAATTCATGATTCATGATTCTATTCTTGATTCATGATTCATGATCTATGATTCAATTCATGATTCATGATTCATGATTCAATTCATGATTCATGATTCGATTCATGATTCATAATTCATGAGTCATGATTCAATTTATGATTTATGATTCATGATTCAATTCATGATTCATGATTCAATTCGTGATTCATGATTCAATTCATGATTCATGATTTAATTCATGATTCATGATTCGATTCATGATTCATGATTCAATTCATGATTCCTTATTCATGATTCATGATTCAATTCATGATTCATGATTCGATTCATGATTCATGATTCAATTCATGATTCATGATTCGGTTAATTGTTCATGATTCAAGATTCAATTCATGATTCATGATTAATGATTCATTTCATGATTCATTTCATAATTCATGATTCATGATTCAAATCATGATTTAATTCATGATTCAATTCATGATTCATAATTCAATTCATAATTCATGATTCAATTCATGATTCATGATTCATGATTTGATTAATGATTCATGATTCATGATTTATGATTAATGATTCAATTCATGATTCATAATTCGATTCATGATTCATGATTCAATTCATGATTCATGATTCATGATTTATGATTAATGATTCAATTCATGATTCATGATTTAATTCATGATTTAATTCATGATTCATGATTCAATTCATGATTCATGATTCATGATTCATGATTCAATTCATGATTCATGATTCATGATTTAAGTCATGATTTAATTCATGATTCATGATTCAATTCATGATTCATGATTCATGATTAATGATTTAATTCATGATTCATGATACCATTCATGATTCATGATTAATTATTCAATTCATGATTCATGATTCGATTCATGATTCATGATTCGATTCATTATTCATGATTCATGATTCGATTCATTATTCATGATTCATGATTCAATTCATGATTCATGATTCATGATTCAATTCATGATTCATGATTCAATTCATGATTTGTGATTCAATTCATGATTCATTATTTAATTCATGATTCATGATTCGATTCATGATTCATGATTCAATTCATGATTCCTTATTCATGATTCATGATTCAATTCTTGATTCATAATTCGATTCATGATTCATGATTCAATTCATGATTCATGATTCGATTCATGATTCATGATTCATGATTCAATTCATGATTCATGATTCGATTCATGATTCATGATTCATGATTCAATTCATGATTTATGATTCGATTCATAATTCATGATTCGATTTATTATTCATGATTCATGATTCGATTCATTATTCATGATTCATGATTCGATTCATGATTCATGATTAATGATTCAATTCATGATTCATGATTCTATTCATGATTCATGATTCATGATTCAATTCATGATTCATGATTCAATTCATGATTCATGATTCGATTCATGATTCATAATTCATGAGTCATGATTCAATTCATGATTTATGATTCATGATTCAATTCATGATTCATGATTCAATTCATGATTCATGATTCAATTCTTGATTCTTGATTCAATTCATGATTCATGATTTAATTCATGATTCATGATTCGATTCATGATTCATGATTCAATTCATGATTAGTTATTAATGATTCATGATTCAATTAATGATTCATGATTCGATTCATGATTCATGATTCAATTCATGATTCATGATTCGATTAATTATTCATGATTCAAGATTCAATTCATGATTCATGATTAATGATTCAATTCATAAATCATGATTCATGATTCGATTCATGATTCATGATTCATGATTCAATTCATGATTCATGATTCATGATTCAATTCATAAATCATGATTCATGATTCGATTCATGATTCATGATTCATGATTCAATTCATGATTCATGATTCATGATTTGATTCATGATTCATGATTCATGATTGAATTCATGATTCATGATTCAATTCATGATTCATGATTCAATTCATTATTCATGATTCAATTCATGATACGATTCATGATTCATGATTATTTATTCAATTCATGATTCATGATACGATTCATGATTCATGATGCGATTCATTATTCATGATTCATGATTCGATTCATTATTTATGATTCATGATTCGATTCATGATTCATGATTAATGATTCAATTCATGATTCATGATTCATGATTAATGATTCAATTCATGATTCATGATTCAATTCATTATTCATGATTCATGATTCATGATACCATTCATGATTCATGATTAATTATTCAATTCATGATTCATGATTCGATTCATGATTCATGATTCGATTCATTATTCATGATTCATGATTCGATTCATTATTCATGACTCATGATTCGATTCATGATTCATGATAAATGATTCAATTCATGATTCATGATTCATGATTCGATTAAAGATTCATGATTCATGATTAAATTCATGATTCATGATTCATGATTCGATTCATGATTCATGATTCATGATTTGATTCATGATTCATGATTCATGATTAATGATTCAATTCATGATTCATGAATAATGATTCGATTGATGATTCATGATTCATAATTCGATTCATGATTCATGATTCGATTCATGATTCATGATTCGATTTATGATTCGATTTATGATTCATGATTCATAATTCATGATTCGATTCATGATTCATGATTCAATTCATGATTCATGATTCATGATTCATGATTCATGATTCGATTCATGATTCTTGATTCAATTCATGATTTATGATTTAATTCATGATTCATGATTCGATTCTTGATTCATGATTCAATTCATGATTCCTTATTTATGATTCATGATTCAATTCATGATTGATGATTCGATTCATGATTCATGATTTAATTCATGATTCATGATTCGATTCATTATTCATGATTCATGATTCATGATTCGATTCATGATTCATGATTAATGATTCAATTCATAAATCTTAAATCATGATTCGATTCATGATTCACGATTCATGATTAAATTCATGATTCATAATTCGATTCATGATTCATGATTCGATTCATAAATCATGATTCGATTCATTATTCATGATTCAATTCATGATTCATGATTTAATTCATGATTCATGATTCGATTCTTGATTCAATTCATTATTGATGATTCGATTCATGATTCATGATTTAATTCATGATTCGATTCATTATTCATGATTCATGATTCGATTAAAGATTTATGATTCGTGATTCAATTCATGATTCATGATTCATGATTCGATTCATGATTCATGATTCATGATTCGATTCATGATTCATGATTCATGATTAATGATTCAATTCATGATTCATGATTAATGATTCGATTCATGATTCATGATTCATAATTCGATTCATGATTCATGATTTGATTCATGATTCATGATTCGATTTATGATTCATGATTCATAATTCATGATTCGAATCATGATTCAAGATTCATGATTCATGATTCAATTCATCATTCATGATTCGATTCATGATTCATGATTCATGATTCGATTCATGATTCAATTCATGATTCATGATTTAATTCATGATTCAAGATTCGATTCTTGATTTATGATTCAATTCATGATTCCTTATTCATGATTGATGATTCGATTCATGATTGATGATTCGATTCATGATTCATGATTCAATTCATGATTCATGATTCGATTCATGATTCATGATTAATGATTCAATTCATAAATCTTGATTCATGATTCGATTCATGATTCATGATTAAATTTATGATTCATGATTCGATTCTTGATTCATGTTTCGATTCATAAATCATGATTCGATTCATGATTCATGATTAATGATTGAATTCATGATTCATGATTCAATTCATGATTCATGATTCAATTCATGATTCATGATTCATTTCATGATTCATTTCATAATTCATGATTCATGATTCAAATCATGATTTAATTCATTATTAAATTCATGATTCATAATTCAATTCATAATTCATGATTCGATTCATGATTCATGATTCATGATTCATGATTAATGATTCAATTTATGATTCATGATTCATGATTCGATTCATGATTCATGATTCAATACATGATTCATTTCATGATTCATGATTCAATTCATGATTCATGATTCATGATTTAATTCATGATTTAATTCATGATCCATGATTCAATTCATGATTCATGATTCATTATTCAATTCATGATTCATTTCATGTTTCAATTCATGATTTATGATTCAATTCGTGATTCATGATTCAATTCATGATTCATGATTCATGATTCAATTCATGATTCATGATTAATTTCATGATTCATGATTCAATTCATGATTCATTTCATGATTCATGATTTATTTCATGATTCATGATTTAATTCATGATTCATGATTTAATTCATGATTCATGATGCAATTCATGATTCATGATTCAATTCATGATTCAACTCATGATTCATGATTTAATTCATGATTCATGATGCAATTCATGATTCATGATTCAATTCATGATTCAATTCATGATTTATGATTTGATTCATGATTCATGATTCAATTCATGATTCAAGATTCATGATTCAATTCATGATTCATGATTCGATTCATGATTCATAATTCATGATTCATGATTCAATTCATTATTCATGATTCATGATTCAATTCATGATTCATGATTCAATACATGATTTAATTCATGATTCATGATTCGATTCATGATTCATGATTCAATTCATGATTCATGATTAATGATTCAATTCATAAATCATGATTCATGATTCATGATTCAATTCATTAAACATGATTCATGATTCGATTCATGATTCATGATTTATGATTAATGATTCAATTCATGATTCATAATTCGATTCATGATTCATGATTCAATTCATGATTCATGATTCATGATTTATGATTAATGATTCAATTCATGATTCATGATTTAATTCATGATTTAATTCATGATTCATGATTCAATTCATGATTCATGATTCATGATTCATGATTCAATTCATGATTCATGATTCATGATTTAAGTCATGATTTAATTCATGATTCATGATTCAATTCATGATTCATGATTCATGATTAATGTTTTAATTCATGATTCATGATACCATTCATGATTCATGATTAATTATTCAATTCATGATTCATGATTCGATTCATGATAAATGATTCGATTCATTATTCATGATTCATGATTCGATTCATTATTCATGATTCATGATTCAATTCATGATTCATGATTCATGATTCAATTCATGATTCATGATTCAATTCATGATTCGTGATTCAATTCATGATTCATTATTTAATTCATGATTCATGATTCGATTCATGATTCATGATTCAATTCATGATTCCTTATTCATGATTCATGATTCAATTCTTGATTCATAATTCGATTCATGATTCATGATTCAATTCATGATTCATGATTCGATTCATGATTCATGATTCATGATTCAATTCATGATTCATGATTCGA
This sequence comes from Mixophyes fleayi, assembly GCF_038048845.1. Classification (NCBI taxonomy): domain Eukaryota; kingdom Metazoa; phylum Chordata; class Amphibia; order Anura; family Limnodynastidae; genus Mixophyes; species Mixophyes fleayi. The sequence continues at coordinate 20,441 of NW_027446759.1, read as the reverse complement.
TTCATGATTCATGATTCATGATTCAATTCATGATTTATGATTCGATTCATAATTCATGATTCGATTTATTATTCATGATTCATGATTCTATTCATTATTCATGATTCATGATTCGATTCATGATTCATGATTAATGATTCAATTCATGATTCATGATTCATGATTCGATTAAAGATTCATGATTCATGATTAAATTCATGATTCATGATTCTATTCATGATTCATGATTCATGATTCATGATTCAATTCATGATTCATGATTCAATTCATGATTCATGATTCGATTCATGATTCATAATTCATGAGTCATGATTCAATTCATGATTTATGATTCATGATTCAATTCATGATTCATGATTCAATTCATGATTCATGATTCAATTCTTGATTCTTGATTCAATTCATGATTCATGATTTAATTCATGATTCATGATTCGATTCATGATTCATGATTCAATTCATGATTCCTTATTTATGATTCATGATTCAATTAATGATTCATGATTCGATTCATGATTCATGATTCAATTCATGATTCATGATTCGATTAATTATTCATGATTCAAGATTCAATTCATGATTCATGATTAATGATTCAATTCATAAATCATGATTCATGATTCGATTCATGATTCATGATTCAATTCATGATTCATGATTCATGATTCAATTCATAAATCATGATTCATGATTCGATTCATGATTCATGATTCATGATTCATGATTCATGATTCGATTCATGATTCATGATTCATGATTGAATTCATGATTCATGATTCAATTCATTATTCATGATTCAATTCATGATACGATTCATGATTCATGATACGATTCATGATTCATGATGCGATTCATTATTCATGATTCATGATTCGATTCATTATTTATGATTCATGATTCGATTCATGATTCATGATTAATGATTCAATTCATGATTCATGATTCATGATTAATGATTCAATTCATGATTCATGATTCAATTCATTATTCATGATTCATGATTCATGATACCATTCATGATTCATGATTAATTATTCAATTCATGATTCATGATTCGATTCATGATTCATGATTCGATTCATTATTCATGACTCATGATTCGATTCATGATTCATGATAAATGATTCAATTCATGATTCATGATTCATGATTCGATTAAAGATTCATGATTCATGATTAAATTCATGATTCATGATTCATGATTCGATTCATGATTCATGATTCATGATTTGATTCATGATTCATGATTCATGATTAATGATTCAATTCATGATTCATGAATAATGATTCGATTGATGATTCATGATTCATAATTCGATTCATGATTCATGATTCGATTCATGATTCATGATTCGATTTATGATTCGATTTATGATTCATGATTCATAATTCATGATTCGATTCATGATTCATGATTCAATTCATGATTCATGATTCATGATTCATGATTCGATTCATGATTCTTGATTCAATTCATGATTCATGATTTAATTCATGATTCATGATTCGATTCTTGATTCATGATTCAATTCATGATTCCTTATTTATGATTCATGATTCAATTCATGATTGATGATTCGATTCATGATTCATGATTTAATTCATGATTCATGATTCGATTCATTATTCATGATTCATGATTCATGATTCGATTCATGATTCATGATTAATGATTCAATTCATAAATCTTAAATCATGATTCGATTCATGATTCACGATTCATGATTAAATTCATGATTCATAATTCGATTCATGATTCATGATTCGATTCATAAATCATGATTCGATTCATTATTCATGATTCAATTCATGATTCATGATTTAATTCATGATTCATGATTCGATTCTTGATTCAATTCATTATTGATGATTCGATTCATGATTCATGATTTAATTCATGATTCGATTCATTATTCATGATTCATGATTCGATTAAAGATTTATGATTCGTGATTCAATTCATGATTCATGATTCATGATTCGATTCATGATTCATGATTCATGATTCGATTCATGATTCATGATTCATGATTAATGATTCAATTCATGATTCATGATTAATGATTCGATTCATGATTCATGATTCATAATTCGATTCATGATTCATGATTTGATTCATGATTCATGATTCGATTTATGATTCATGATTCATAATTCATGATTCGAATCATGATTCAAGATTCATGATTCATGATTCAATTCATCATTCATGATTCGATTCATGATTCATGATTCGATTCATGATTCATGATTCAATTCATGATTCATGATTTAATTCATGATTCAAGATTCGATTCTTGATTTATGATTCAATTCATGATTCCTTATCCATGATTGATGATTCGATTCATGATTGATGATTCGATTCATGATTCATGATTCAATTCATGATTCATGATTCAATTCATGATTCATGATTAATGATTCAATTCATAAATCTTGATTCATGATTCGATTCATGATTCATGATTCATGATTAAATTTATGATTCATGATTCGATTCTTGATTCATGATTCGATTCATAAATCATGATTCGATTCATGATTCATGATTAATGATTGAATTCATGATTCATGATTCAATTCATGATTCATGAGTCAATTCATGATTCATGATTCATTTCATGATTCATTTCATAATTCATGATTCATGATTCAAATCATGATTTAATTCATTATTAAATTCATGATTCATAATTCAATTCATAATTCATGATTCGATTCATGATTCATGATTCATGATTCATGATTAATGATTCAATTTATGATTCATGATTCATGATTCGATTCATGATTCATGATTCAATACATGATTCTTTTCATGATTCATGATTCAATTCATGATTCATGATTCATGATTTAAATCATGATTTAATTCATGATCCATGATTCAATTCATGATTCATGATTCATTATTCAATTCATGATTCATTTCATGTTTCAATTCATGATTTATGATTCAATTCATGATTCATGATTCAATTCATGATTCATGATTCATGATTCAATTCATGATTCATGATTAATTTCATGATTCATGATTCAATTCATGATTCATTTCATGATTCATGATTTATTTCATGATTCATGATTTAATTCATGATTCATGATTTAATTCATGATTCATGATGCAATTCATGATTCATGATTCAATTCATGATTCAATTCATGATTCATGATTTAATTCATGATTCATGATGCAATTCATGATTCATGATTCAATTCATGATTCAATTCATGATTTATGATTTGATTCATGATTCATGATTCAATTCATGATTCAAGATTCATGATTCAATTCATGATTCATGATTCGATTCATGATTCATAATTCATGATTCATGATTCAATTCATTATTCATGATTCATGATTCAATTCATGATTCATGATTCATGATTTAATTCATGATTCATGATTCAATTCATGATTCATGATTCAATACATGATTCATGATTTAATTCATGATTCATGATTCGATTCATGATTCATGATTCAATTCATGATTCATGATTAATGATTCAATTCATAAATCATGATTCATGATTCATGATTCAATTCATTAAACATGATTCATGATTCGATTCATGATTCATGATTCATGATTGAATTCATGATTCATTATTTAATTCATGATTCATGATTCATGATTCAATTCATGATTTATGATTCGATTCATGATTCATGATTCAATTCATTATTCATGATTCAATTCATGATACGATTCATGATTCATGATTAATTATTCAATTCATGATTCATGATTCGATTCATGATTCATGATTCGATTCATGATTCATGATACGATTCATGATTCATGATTAATTATTCAATTCATGATTCATGATTTGATTCATGATTCATGATTCGATTCATGATTCATGATTCGATTCATGATTCATGATTCAATTCATGATTCATGATTCATTTCATGATTCATTTCATAATTCATAATTCATGATTCAATTCATGATTCATGATTCGATTAATGATTCATGATTCATGATTTATGATTAATGATTCAATTCATGATTCATGATTCATGATTCGATTCATGATTCATGATTCAATTCATGATTCATGATTCAATTCATGATTCATGATTCAATTCTTGATTCTTGATTCAATTCATGATTCATGATTTAATTCATGATTCATGATTCGATTCATGATTCATGATTCAATTCATGATTCCTTATTCATGATTCATGATTCAATTAATGATTCATAATTCAATTCATGATTCATGATTCGATTAATTATTCATGATTCAAGATTCAATTCATGATTCATGATTAATGATTCAATTCATAAATCATGATTCATGATTCGATTCATGATTCATGATTCATGATTCAATTCATGATTCATGATTCATGATTCAATTCATAAATCATGATTCATGATTCGATTCATGATTCATGATTCATGATTCAATTCATAAATCATGATTCATGATTCGATTCATGATTCATGATTCATGATTCAATTCATGATTCATGATTCATGATTCGATTCATGATTCATGATTCATAATTGAATTCATGATTCATGATGCGATTCATTATTCATGATTCATGATTCAATTCATTATTTATGATTCGATTCATGATTCATGATTCAATTCATTATTCATGATTCAATTCATGATACGATTCATGATTCATGATTAATTATTCAATTCAGGACTCATGATACGATTCATGATTCATGATGCGATTCATTATTCATGATTCATGATTCGATTCATTATTTATGATTCATGATTCGATTCATGATTCATGATTAATGATTCAATTCATGATTCATGATTAATGATTCAATTCATGATTCATGATTCAATTCATTATTCATGATTCATGATTCATGATACCATTCATGATTCATGATTAATTATTCAATTCATGATTCATGATTCGATTCATGATTCATGATTCGATTCATTATTCATGATTCATGATTCGATTCATTATTCATGACTCATGATTCGATTCATGATTCATGATAAATGATTCAATTCATGATTCATGATTCATGATTCGATTAAAGATTCATGATTCATGATTAAATTCATGATTCATGATTCATGATTCGATTCATGATTCATGATTCATGATTTGATTCATGATTCATGATTCATGATTAATGATTCAATTCATGATTCATGAATAATGATTCGATTGATGATTCATGATTCATAATTCGATTCATGATTCATGATTTGATTCATGATTCATGATTCGATTTATGATTCGATTTATGATTCGATTTATGATTCATGATTCATAATTCATGATTCGATTCATGATTCATGATTCAATTCATGATTCATGATTCATGATTCATGATTCATGATTCGATTCATGATTCTTGATTCAATTCATGATTCATGATTTAATTCATGATTCATGATTCGATTCTTGATTCATGATTCAATTCATGATTCCTTATTTATGATTCATGATTCAATTCATGATTGATGATTCGATTCATGATTCATGATTTAATTCATGATTCATGATTCGATTCATTATTCATGATTCATGATTCATGATTCGATTCATGATTCATGATTAATGATTCAATTCATAAATCTTAAATCATGATTCGATTCATGATTCACGATTCATGATTAAATTCATGATTCATAATTCGATTCATGATTCATGATTCGATTCATAAATCATGATTCGATTCATTATTCATGATTCAATTCATGATTCATGATTTAATTCATGATTCATGATTCGATTCTTGATTCAATTCATTATTGATGATTCGATTCATGATTCATGATTTAATTCATGATTCGATTCATTATTCATGATTCATGATTCGATTAAAGATTTATGATTCGTGATTCAATTCATGATTCATGATTCATGATTCATGATTCGATTCATGATTCATGATTCATGATTAATGATTCAATTCATGATTCATGATTAATGATTCGATTCATGATTCATGATTCATAATTCGATTCATGATTCATGATTTGATTCATGATTCATGATTCGATTTATGATTCATGATTCATAATTCATGATTCGAATCATGATTCAAGATTCATGATTCATGATTCAATTCATCATTCATGATTCGATTCATGATTCATGATTCATGATTCGATTCATGATTCATGATTCAATTCATGATTCATGATTTAATTCATGATTCAAGATTCGATTCTTGATTTATGATTCAATTCATGATTCCTTATTCATGATTGATGATTCGATTCATGATTGATGATTCGATTCATGATTCATGATTCAATTCATGATTCATGATTCGATTCATGATTCATGATTAATGATTCAATTCATAAATCTTGATTCATGATTCGATTCATGATTCATGATTCATGATTAAATTTATGATTCATGATTCGATTCTTGATTCATGATTCGATTCATAAATCATGATTCGATTCATGATTCATGATTAATGATTGAATTCATGATTCATGATTCAATTCATGATTCATGATTCAATTCATGATTCATGATTCATTTCATGATTCATTTCATAATTCATGATTCATGATTCAAATCATGATTTAATTCATTATTAAATTCATGATTCATAATTCAATTCATAATTCATGATTCGATTCATGATTCATGATTCATGATTCATGATTAATGATTCAATTTATGATTCATGATTCATGATTCGATTCATGATTCATGATTCAATACATGATTCATTTCATGATTCATGATTCAATTCATGATTCATGATTCATGATTTAATTCATGATCCATGATTCAATTCATGATTCATGATTCATTATTCAATTCATGATTCATTTCATGTTTCAATTCATGATTTATGATTCAATTCATGATTCATGATTCAATTCATGATTCATGATTCATGATTCAATTCATGATTCATGATTAATTTCATGATTCATGATTCAATTCATGATTCATTTCATGATTCATGATTTATTTCATGATTCATGATTTAATTCATGATTCATGATTTAATTCATGATTCATGATGCAATTCATGATTCATGATTCAATTCATGATTCAATTCATGATTCATGATTTAATTCATGATTCATGATGCAATTCATGATTCATGATTCAATTCATGATTCAATTCATGATTTATGATTTGATTCATGATTCATGATTCAATTCATGATTCAAGATTCATGATTCAATTCATGATTCATGATTCGATTCATGATTCATAATTCATGATTCATGATTCAATTCATTATTCATGATTCATGATTCAATTCATGATTCATGATTCATGATTTAATTCATGATTCATGATTCAATTCATGATTCATGATTCAATACATGATTCATAATTTAATTCATGATTCATGATTCGATTCATGATTCATGATTCAATTCATGATTCATGATTAATGATTCAATTTATAAATCATGATTCATGATTCATGATTCAATTCATTAAACATGATTCATGATTCGATTCATGATTCATGATTCATGATTGAATTCATGATTCATTATTTAATTCATGATTCATGATTCATGATTCAATTCATGATTTATGATTCGATTCATGATTCATGATTCAATTCATTATTCATGATTCAATTCATGATACGATTCATGATTCATGATTAATTATTCAATTCATGATTCATGATTCGATTCATGATTCATGATTCGATTCATGATTCATGATACGATTCATGATTCATGATTAATTATTCAATTCATGATTCATGATTCGATTCATGATTCATGATTCGATTCATGATTCATGATTCGATTCATGATTCATGATTCGATTCAAAAATCATGATTCGATTCATGATTCATGATTCATGATTGAATTCATGATTCATGATTCAATTCATGATTCATGATTCATTTCATGATTCATTTTATAATTCATAATTCATGATTCATGATTGAATTCATGATTCATGATTCAATTCATGATTCATGATTCATGATTTATGATTAATGATTCAATTCATGATTCATGATTCGATTCATGATTCATGATTCAATTCATGATTCATTTCATGATTCATGATTCAATTCATGATTCATGATTTAATTCATGATTTAATTCATGATTTATGATTCAATTCATGATTCATGATTCATTATTCAATTCATGATTCAATTCATGATTTATGATTCAATTCATGATTTATGATTCAATTCATGATTCATGATTAATGATTCAAATCATAAATCATGATTCATGATTCGATTCATGATTCATGATTCAATTCATGATTCATGATTCATGATTGAATTCATAAATCATGATTCATGATTCGATTCATGATTCATGATTCATGATTCAATTCATGATTCATGATTCATGATTCGATTCATGATTCATGATTCATGATTCATGATTGAATTCATGATTCATGATTCAATTCATGATTCATGATTCATGATTCAATTCATGATTTATGATTCAAATCATGATTCATGATTCAATTCAATATTCATGATTCAATTCATGATACGATTCATGATTTATGATTTTTATTCAATTCATGATTCATGATTCGATTCATGATTCATGATGCGATTCATTATTTATGATTCATGATTCAATTCATTATTTATGATTCGATTCATGATTCATGAATCAATTCATTATTCATGATTCAATTCATGATACGATTCATGATTCATGATTATTATTCAATTCATGATTCATGATACGATTCATGATTCATGATGCGATTCATTATTCATGAGTCATGATTCGATTCATTATTTATGATTCATGATTCGATTCATGATTCATGATTAATGATTCAATTCATGATTCATGATTCATGATTCATAATTGAATTCATGATTCATGATTCAATTCATGATTTATGATTCGATTCATGATTCATGATTCAATTCATGATTTATGATTCGATCCATGATTCGATTCATGATTCATGATTCGATTCATGATTCATGATTAATGATTTAATTCATAATTCATGATTCATGATTCGATTCATGATTCATGATTAATGATTTAATTCATGATTCGTGATTCATGATTCGATTCATGATTCATGATTCGATTCATGATTCGATTCATGATTCATGATTCGATTCATGATTTATGATTCATGATTCATGATTAATGATTTAAATCATAATTCATGATTCATGATTCGATTCATGATTCATGATTCCATTCATGAATTATGATTCATGATTCATGATTTATGATTCAATTCATGATTCATGATTCATGATTCAATTCATGATTCATGATTAATTTCATGATTCATGATTCAATTCATTATTCATTTCATTATTCATGATTCATTTCATGATTCATGATTCATTTCATGATTCATGATTTAATTCATGATTCATGATTCATGATTTAATTCATGATTCATGATGCAATTCATGATTCATGATTCAATTCATGATTCAATTCATGATTTATGATTCGATTCATGATTCATGATTCAATTCATGATTCATGATTCAATTCATGATTCATGATTCGATTCATGATTCACGATTTATGATTAAATTCATGATTCATAATTCGATTCATGATTCATGATTCGATTCATAAATCATGATTCGATTCATTATTCATGATTCAATTCATGATTCATGATTTAATTCATGATTCATGATTCGATTCTTGATTCAATTCATTATTGATGATTCGATTCATGATTCATGATTTAATTCATGATTCGATTCATTATTCATGATTCATGATTCGATTAAAGATTTATGATTCGTGATTCAATTCATGATTCATGATTCATGATTCGATTCATGATTCATGATTCATGATTCAATTCATGATTCATGATTCATGATTAATGATTCAATTCATGATTCATGATTAATGATTCGATTCATGATTCATGATTCATAATTCGATTCATGATTCATGATTTGATTCATGATTCATGATTCGATTTATGATTCATGATTCATAATTCATGATTCGAATCATGATTCATAATTCATGATTCGAATCATGATTCAAGATTCATGATTCATGATGCAATTCATCATTCATGATTCGATTCATGATTCATGATTCATGATTCGATTCATGATTCATGATTCAATTCATAATTCATGATTTAATTCATGATTCAAGATTCGATTCTTGATTTATGATTCAATTCATGATTCCTTATTCATGATTGATGATTCGATTCATGATTGATGATTCGATTCATGATTCATGATTCAATTCATGATTCATGATTAATGATTCAATTCATAAATCTTGATTCATGATTCGATTCATGATTCATGATTCATGATTAAATTCATGATTCATGATTCGATTCTTGATTCATGATTCGATTCATAAATCATGATTCGATTCATGATTCATGATTAATGATTGAATTCATGATTCATGATTCAATTCATGATTCATGATTCATTTCATGATTCATTTCATAATTCATGATTCATGATTCAAATCATGATTTAATTCATTATTAAATTCATGATTCATAATTCAATTCATAATTCATGATTCGATTCATGATTCATGATTCATGATTCATGATTAATGATTCAATTTATGATTCATGATTCATGATTCGATTCATGATTCATGATTCAATACATGATTCATTTCATGATTCATGATTCAATTCATGATTCATGATTCATGATTTAATTCATGATTTAATTCATGATCCATGATTCAATTCATGATTCATGATTCATTATTCAATTCATGATTCATTTCATGTTTCAATTCATGATTTATGATTTAATTCATGATTCATGATTCATGATTCAATTCATGATTCATGATTCATGATTCAATTCATGATTCATGATTAATTTCATGATTCATGATTCAATTCATGATTCATTTCATGATTCATGATTTATTTCATGATTCATGATTTAATTCATGATTCATGATTTAATTCATGATTCATGATGCAATTCATGATTCATGATTCAATTCATGATTCAATTCATGATTTATGATTTAATTCATGATTCATGATGCAATTAATGATTCATGATTCAATTCATGATTTATGATTTGATTCATGATTCATGATTCAATTCATGATTCAAGATTCATGATTCAATTCATGATTCATGATTCGATTCACGATTCATAATTCATGATTCATGATTCAATTCATTATTCATGATTCATGATTCAATTCATGATTCATGATTCATGATTTAATTCATGATTCATGATTCAATTCATGATTCATGATTCAATACATGATTCATGATTTAATTCATGATTCATGATTCGATTCATGATTCATGATTCAATTCATGATACATGATTAATGATTCAATTCATAAATCATGATTCATGATTCATGATTCAATTCATTAAACATGATTCATGATTCGATTCATGATTCATGATTCATGATTGAATTCATGATTCATGATTTAATTCATGATTCATGATTCATGATTCAATTCATGATTTATGATTCGATTCATGATTCATGATTCAATTCATTATTCATGATTCAATTCATGATACGATTCATGATTCATGATTAATTATTCAATTCATGATTCATGATTCGATTCATGATTCATGATTCGATTCATGATTCATGATACGATTCATGATTCATGATTAATTATTCAATTCATGATTCATGATTCGATTCATGATTCATGATTCGATTCATGATTCATGATTCGATTCAAAAATCATGATTCGATTCATGATTCATGATTCATGATTGAATTCATGATTCATGATTCAATTCATGATTCATGATTCATTTCATGATTCATTTCATAATTCATAATTCATGATTCAATTCATGATTCATGATTCATGATTCGATTAATGATTCATGATTCATGATTTATGATTAATGATTCAATTCATGATTCATGATTCGATTCATGATTCATGATTCAATTCATGATTCATTTCATGATTCATGATTCAAATTATGATTCATGATTTAATTCATGATTTAATGCATGATTCATGATTCAATTCATGATTCATGATTCATGATTCATTATTCAATTCATGATTCAATTCATGGTTTATGATTCAATTCATGATTTATGATTCAATTCATGATTCATGATTAATGATTCAAATCATAAATCATGATTCATGATTCGATTCATGATTCATGATTCATGATTCAATTCATGATTCATGATTCATGATTCAATTCATAAATCATGATTCATGATTCGATTCATGATTCATGATTCAATTCATGATTCATGATTCATGATTTGATTCACGATTCATGATTCATGATTCATGATTGAATTCATGATTCATGATTCAATTCATGATTCATGATTCATGATTCAATTCATGATTTATGATTCAAATCATGATTCATGATTCAATTCAATATTCATGATTCAATTCATGATACGATTCATGATTTATGATTTTTATTCAATTCATGATTCATGATTCGATTCATGATTCATGATGCGATTCATTATTTATGATTCATGATTCAATTCATTATTTATGATTCGATTCATGATTCATGATTCAATTCATTATTCATGATTCAATTCATGATACGATTCATGATTCATGATTATTATTCAATTCATGATTCATGATACGATTCATGATTCATGATGCGATTCATTATTCATGAGTCATGATTCGATTCATTATTTATGATTCATGATTCGATTCATGATTCATGATTAATGATTCAATTCATGATTCATGATTCATGATTCATAATTGAATTCATGATTCATGATTCAATTCATGATTTATGATTCAATTCATGATTCATGATTCAATTCATGATTTATGATTCAATTCATGATTCATGATTCATGATTCATGATTCATGATTCATGATTCGATTCATGATTCATGATTCATTATAAATGATTCAATTCATGATTCATAATTCAATTCATAATTCATGATTCGATTTATGATTCATGATTCGATTCATGATTCATGATTCGATCCATGATTCATGATTCATGATTCATGATTAATGATTTAATTCATGATTCGTGATTCATGATTCGATTCATGATTCATGATTCGATTCATGATTCGATTCATGATTCATGATTCGATTCATGATTTATGATTCATGATTCATGATTAATGATTTAATTCATAATTCGTGATTCATGATTCGATTCATGATTCATGATTCGATTCATGAATTATGATTCATGATTCATGATTTATGATTCAATTCATGATTCATGATTTAATTCATGATTCATGATTCATGATTCATGATTAATTTCATGATTCATGATTCAATTCATTATTCATTTCATGATTCATGATTCATTTCATGATTCATGATTCATTTCATGATTCATGATTTAATTCATGATTCATGATTCATGATTTAATTCATGATTCATGATGCAATTCATGATTCATGATTCAATTCATGATTCAATTCATGATTTATGATTCGATTCATGATTCATGATTCAATTCATGATTCATGATTCAATTCATGATTCATGATTTGATTCATGATTCATATTTCATGATTCATGATTCAATTCATGATTCGTGATTCATGATTCAATTCATGATTCGTGATTCAAATCATGATTCATGATTTAATTCATGATTCATGATTCGATTCATGTTTCATGATTCAATTCATGATTCCTTATTCATGATTCATGATTCAATTCATGATTCATGATTCGATTCATGATTCATGATTCAATTCATGATTCATGATTCGATTCATTATTCATGATTTATGATTCGATTCATGATTCATGATTCATGATTAATGATTCAATTCATAAATCATGATTCGATTCATGATTCATGATTCAATTCATGATTCATGATTCGATTCATGATTCATGATTCATGATTCAATTCATGATTTATGATTTGATTTTTGATTCATGATTCAATTTATGATTCATGATTCAATTTATAATTCATGATTCATGATTCATGATTCGATTCATGATTCATGACTAATGATTCAATTCAAGATTCTTGATTCGATTCATAATTCATGATTCGATTTATTATTCATGATTCATGATTCGATTCATTATTCATGATTCATGATTCGATTCATGATTCATGATTAATGATTCAATTCATGATTCATGATTCATGATTCGATTAAAGATTCATGATTCATGATTATATTCACGATTCATGATTCATGATTCTATTCATGATTCATGATTCAATTCATGATTCATGATTCATGATTCAATTCATGATTCATGATTCGATTCATGATTCATAATTCATGATTCATGATTCAATTAATGATTTATGATTCATGGTTCAATTCATGATTCATGATTCAATTCATGATTCATGATTCAATTCATGATTCATGATTCAATTCATGATTCATGATTTAATTCATGATTCATGATTCGATTCATGATTCATGATTTAATTCATGATTCATGATTCATGATTCATGATTCGATTCATGATTCATGATTCGATTCATGATTCATGATTCGATTCATGATTCATGACTCGATTAATTATTCATGATTCATGAATTAATTCATGATTCATGATTAATGATTCAATTCATAAATCATGATTCATGATTCGATTCATGATTCATGATTCATGATTCAATTCATGATTCATGATTCATGATTCAATTCATAAATCATGATTCATGATTCGATTCATGATTCATGATTCATGATTCAATTCATGATTCATGATTCGATTCATGATTCATGATTCATGATTGAATTCATGATTCATGATTCAATTCATGATTCATGATTCATGATTTAATTCATGATTTATGATTCAAATCATGATTCATGATTCAATTCAATATTCATGATTCAATTCATGATACGATTCATGATTCATGATTTTTATTCAATTCATGATTCATGATTCGATTCATGATTCATGATGCGATTTATTATTCATGATTCATGATTCAATTCATTATTTATGATTCGATTCATGATTTATAATTCAATTCATTATTCATGATTCAATTCATAATACGATTCTTGATTCATGATTAATTATTCAATTCATGATTCATGATACGATTCATGATTCATGATGCCATTCATTATTCATGATTCATGATTCGATTTATTATTTATGATTCATGATTCGATTCATGATTCATGATTAATGATTCAATTCATGATTCATGATTCATGATTAATGATTCAATTCATGATTCATGATTCAATTCATTATTCATGATTCATGATTCATGATACCATTCATGATTCATGATTAATTATTCAATTCATGATTCATTATTCGATTCATGATTCATGATTCGATTCAGTATTCATGATTCATGATTCGATTCATTATTCATGATTCATGATTCAATTCATGATTCATGATTCAATTCATGATTCATGATTCATGATTCAATTCATGATTCGTGATTCAATTCATGATTCATGATTTAATTCATGATTCATGATTCGATTCATGATTCATGATTCAATTCATGATTCCTTATTTATGATTCATGATTCAATTCATGATTCATGATTCGATTCATGATTCATGATTCAATTCATGATTCATGATTCGATTCATTATTCATGATTCATGATTCGATTCATGATTCATGATTCATGATTAATGATTCAATTCATAAATCATGATTCATGATTCGATTCATGATTTATGATTCGATTCATGATTCATGATTCAATTTATGATTCATGATTCAATTCATAATTCATGATTCATGATTCATGATTCGATTCATGATTCATGATTAATGATTCAATTCATGATTCTTGATTCGATTCATAATTCATGATTCGATTTATTATTCATGATTCATGATTCGATTCATTATTCATGATTCATGATTCGATTCATGATTCATGATTAATGATTCAATTCATGATTCATGATTCATGATTTGATTAAAGATTCATGATTCATGATTAAATTCATGATTCATGATTCATGATTTGATTCATGATTCATGATTAATGATTCAATTCATGATTCATGATTCATGATTCGATTAAAGATTCATGATTCATGATTCTATTCATGATTCATGATTCATGATTCATGATTCAATTCATGATTCATGATTCATGATTCAATTCATGATTCATGATTCGATTCATGATTCATAATTCATGATTCATGATTCAATTCATGATTTATGATTCATGATTCAATTCATGATTCATGATTCAATTCATGATTCATGATTCAATTCATGATTCTTGATTTAATTCATGATTCATGATTCGATTCATGATACATGATTCAATTCATGATTCCTTATTCATGATTAATGATTCAATTCATGATTCATGATTCGATTCATGATTCATGATTCAATTCATGAATCATGATTCGATTAATTATTCATGAATCATGATTCAATTCATGATTCATGATTAATGATTCAATTCATAAATCATTATTCATGATTCGATTCATGATTCATGATTCATGATTTAATTCATGATTCATGATTCATGATTCAATTCATAAATCATGATTCATGATTCGATTCATGATTCATGATTCATGATTTAATTCATGATTCATGATGCATGATTCGATTCATGATTCATGATTCATGATTGAATTCATGATTCATGATTCAATTCATGATTCATGATGCGATTCATTATTCATGATTCATGATTCAATTCATTATTTATGATTCGATTCATGATTCATGATTCAATTCATTATTCATGATTCAATTCATGATACGATTCATGATTCATGATTAATTATTCAATTCAAGATTCATGATACGATTCATGATTCATGATGCGATTCATTATTCATGATTCATGATTCGATTCATTATTTATGATTCATGATTCGATTCATGATTCATGATTAATGATTCAATTCATGATTCATGATTCATGATTAATGATTCAATTCATGATTCATGATTCAATTCATTATTCATGATTCATGATTCATGACACCATTCATGATTCATGATTAATGATTCAATTCATGATTCATGATTTGATTCATGATTCATGATTCGATTCATTATTCATGATTCATGATTCGATTCATTATTCATGATTCATGATTCGATTCATGATTCATGATTAATGATTCAATTCATGATTCATGATTCATGATTCGATTCATGATTCATGATTCATGATTAATGATTCAATTCATGATTCATGATTCATGATTCGATTCATGATTCATGATTGGATTTATGATTCGATTTATGATTCATGATTCATAATTCATGATTCGATTCATGATTCATGATTCAATTCATGATTCATGATTCATGATTCATGATTCATGATTCGATTCATTATTCATGATTCATGATTCATGATTCGATTCATTATTCATGATTCAATTCATGATTCATGATTTAATTCATGATTCATGATTCGATTCTTGATTCATGATTCAATTCATGATTCCTTATTCATGATTCTTGATTCAATTCATGATTGATGATTCGATTCATGATTCATGATTTAATTCCTGATTCATGATTCGATTCATTATTCATGATTCAATTAAAGATTCATGATTCGTGATTCAATTCATGATTCATGATTCATGATTCGATTCATGATTCATGATTCGATTCATGATTCATGATTCATGATTCGATTCATGATTCATGATTTGATTCATGATTCATGATTCCCTTTATTATTCATGATTCATAATTCATGATTCGAATCATGATTCAAGATTCATGATTCATGATTCAATTCATCATTCATGATTCGATTCATGATTCATGATTCATGATTCATGATTAATGATTCATGATTCGATTCATGATTCATGATTCAATTCATGATTCATGATTTAATTCATGATTCATGATTCGATTCTTGATTCATGATTCAATTCATGATTCCTTATTCATGATTGATGATTCGATTCATGATTGATGATTCGATTCATGATTCATGATTTAATTCATGATTCATGATTCGATTCATGATTCATGATTAATGATTCAATTCATAAATCTTGATTCATGATTCGATTCATGATTCATGATTCATGATTAAATTCATGATTTATGATTCGATTCATGATTCATGATTCGATTCATGATTGATGATTCGATTCATAAATCATGATTCGATTCATGATTCATGATTAATGATTGAATTCATGATTCATGATTCAATTCATGATTCATGATTCATTTCATGATTCATTTCATAATTCATGATTCATGATTCAAATCATGATTTAATTCATGATTCAATTCATGATTCATAATTCAATTCATGATTCATGATTCAATTCATGATTCGTGATTCAATTCATGATTCATGATTTAATTCATGATTCATGATTCGATTCATGATTCATGATTCAATTCATGATTCCTTATTCATGATTCATGATTCAATTCATGATTCAGGATTCGATTCATGATTCATGATTCAATTCATGATTCATGATTCGATTCATTATTCATGATTCATGATTCGATTCATGATTCATGATTCATGATTAATGATTCAATTCATAAATCCTGATTCATGATTCGATTCATGTTTCATGATTCATGTTTCAATTCATGATTCATGATTCGATTCATGATTCATGATTCATGATTCAATTCATGATTCTTGATTCGATTCATAATTCATGATTCGATTTATTATTCATGATTCATGATTCGATTCATTATTCATGATTCATGATTCGATTCATGATTAATGATTCAATTTATGATTCATGATTCGATTAAAGATTCATGATTCATGATTAAATTCATGATTTATGATTCATGATTCTATTCATGATTCATGATTCATGATACATGATTCAATTCATGATTCATGATTCATGATTTAGATTCATGATTCAATTCATGATTTATGATTCATGATTCAATTCATGATTCATGATTCAATTCATGATTCATGATTCATGATTCAATTCATGATTCATGATTCAATTCATGATTCATGATTTAAATCATGATTCATGTTTCGATTCATGATTCATGATTCAATTCATGATTCCTTACTCATGATTCATGATTCAATTCATGATTGATGATTCGATTCATAATTCATGATTCATGATTCGATTCATGATTCATGATTAATGATTCAATTCATGATTCATGATTCATGATTTAATTCATAAATCATGATTCATGATTCGATTCATGATTCATGATTCATGATTCAATTCATGATTCATGATTCAATTCATGATTCAGGATTCATGATTCGATTCATGATTCATGATTCATGATTGAATTCATGATTCATGATTCAATTCATGATTCATGATTCATGATTCAATTCATGATTTATGATTCAAATCACGATTCATGATTCAATTCAATATTCATGATTCTATTCATGATACGATTCATGATTCATGATTTTTATTCAATTCATGATTCATTAGTCGATTCATGATTCATGATGCGATTCATTATTCATGATTCATGATTCGATTCATGATTCATGATTCAATTCATGATTCATGATTTAATTCATGATTCATGATTCGATTCTTGATTCATGATTCAATTCATGATTCCTTATTCATGATTGATGATTCGATTCATGATTGATGATTCGATTCATGATTCATGATTTAATTCATGATTCATGATTCGATTCATGATTCATGATTAATGATTCAATTCATAAATCTTGATTCATGATTCGATTCATGATTCATGATTCATGATTAAATTCATGATTTATGATTCGATTCATGATTCATGATTCGATTCATGATTGATGATTCGATTCATAAATCATGATTCGATTCATGATTCATGATTAATGATTGAATTCATGATTCATGATTCAATTCATGATTCATGATTCATTTCATGATTCATTTCATAATTCATGATTCATGATTCAAATCATGATTTAATTCATGATTCAATTCATGATTCATAATTCAATTCATGATTCATGATTCAATTCATGATTCGTGATTCAATTCATGATTCATGATTTAATTCATGATTCATGATTCGATTCATGATTCATGATTCAATTCATGATTCCTTATTCATGATTCATGATTCAATTCATGATTCAGGATTCGATTCATGATTCATGATTCAATTCATGATTCATGATTCGATTCATTATTCATGATTCATGATTCGATTCATGATTCATGATTCATGATTAATGATTCAATTCATAAATCCTGATTCATGATTCGATTCATGTTTCATGATTCATGTTTCAATTCATGATTCATGATTCGATTCATGATTCATGATTCATGATTCAATTCATGATTCTTGATTCGATTCATAATTCATGATTCGATTTATTATTCATGATTCATGATTCGATTCATTATTCATGATTCATGATTCGATTCATGATTAATGATTCAATTTATGATTCATGATTCGATTAAAGATTCATGATTCATGATTAAATTCATGATTTATGATTCATGATTCTATTCATGATTCATGATTCATGATACATGATTCAATTA